>NW_027331943.1:3985653-4178231 GCF_048418815.1 Hemitrygon akajei | reverse complement strand
ACAGTCCACAGTGAACGAGACCTGCGGGTCCGTAACAGTGCATTGATGGGCGAGGAGGGGTCAAACCTTCACTGGCAGGTGACGTGCCTTCCGACCAGGTAGTGGGCAGTGCTGTCACGACTCCCTCCGATGCACTAGGTCAAGCAATGTTCTCTCAAACCGCTCAGTCTCAGTCTACTCCCGACATAAAAACAATTAACCCTGTCTTTCCCTCCAGGCGACCAAGAACGCTCGGAGTCGGCTTTCCTCCAGCAGCTGGTTCTTACAGCGCCAGTGCCTGGATCCCAGCTCAGAGTAGAAGAAGAAGAAGAATGTCCTTAACTCCTGGTGGAGTCATCGGGCGCCGTCATGACAAGCTTTTTGCTCCGATCTTTCCGGTGATTGCTCATGGCGTTTCTGTGACATTCTCCAGTTTTATTTTTACGAGGTCGAGTTGCCAGCTCGACGCTCAACCCAGCACGGATGGAAAGCGTGCAAGGGAGCCGGCTGGCTTTGAACTCGGGACCCTTCGCTCCGGAGTCCGGCGCTGATGCCGCGACGCCTCAGAGTGCCGGGGACAAATTCCATCCACACAAGGTGATGGTTCGAGGACGGCATTTGCCGCATGCAGGTTGCCGTCGCGAGGGAGCTGTACGCTTGAGAGACACAGAGGCGGTCTATTCGGGAATCTCCCCCCTCTAGACCTTCTCCAGAAGGCTCCAGAGTCCGGATGTAGATCCCGCCAGGCGTCCACCAAGTCAAAGGGGCCGACTAACTCCTTTCGCTTCTTTGCCGACGCTGTGTCGCGCTGGAGACTGCGGAGGTTCCCCACCTCGAAGGTACATTTGAAGTCCCCACCCCCAGGATCCAGGGAGCTCAGTAGAGTGGACAGCAGACGGAATAGGGAGTAGGCGCGTCTGCATCACCCCGCCCCTCAGGGCATACACGTTGATGAAATGCAGAGGTTCACCATCCAGGCGCACAGCCAGATGGAGCAGGCGGCCGGGCTCGACATCCTGAGCTTTTACCATTTCCGGCTGGAAGGTCGAGGCCAACAGGATCGCCACCCCCGCTAGAGCTGGAGCTGAGGTGGCTCATGTATACCCCTCCCTGCCACTCCAGGGGCCAAGCGGACTCGTCCCCCGGGATGGTATGGGTTCCCTACAGGAAACTCACCGTATATCTCCCATCGCTGAAGACTGCGAGAGTGTTTTATCTTCAGAGAGAACCCCAGCTACCATTCAAATTTAGACCAGCTACAGTGAGCTTCATGTTGGGAGCAGACTGGGCCTCAGCACCAGTACCCTTCCCAGTGAGAGCGGAGGCGCCCTCAGTCGCACTATCCAGAAAGAAAGCAAAAATGCTCTTTGCTTTCTGGGCCCGAGTGGTGCCAACGCCACCCTGTGACCCACCGTCTCCCGAAGGAACGAGGCTGCTTCCCTCTCTGATGTCCCTCACCAGGTCATCCAGAAAGGATTTCAGCTGCCGCCTGTCATTCCCCGACACAGCATTCCTCTTCCCCTTCCCCTTCCGTCTGAGGATGACTCGCAGGGACTTCACCAGCCTCGGCATGCTAAACCAGCGAAGCGAGGTTAGTTTAGGCCGATGCTTTGCACCCTCAGAGGTGAGAATGAACTCTCTGATCTCCTTCACAGGTATAATTGAGGATTTCTCAGGAGGGGTGAGGATGTGCACTGTTTCGCTATCAAAAGAGTCTCCCTCCAACCCCTCACTGCAGACAGATTCCTCATCTTCCTCCTCGTGTGCTGCAAATTAGTGTTGGGCACTTAAGCGAGAAGCCTCAGACACTGAGTACGAATGAAAATCATTAACAAAGTATTTTTTACTTGGTTGCACTATTGCAAAGCAGCAGCACCATTCTGCAATCAAATATAATATATTCAATAAAAGTTAATTTGTCGTTTTTCCAAATTCCTGGGTGATTAAAGTAGTCTTAAATTATATTCGTGTTAATCTTCAAGCAGTTTATCATAAACAAAAAAATTCTGAGGAAGCAACACTTTTGAAAAACAAAATTGTTGTCCAGTGAAATTATAGGACAGTTAGTCTGATCTCAGTGGTCAGGAATATGCTCGGGTGTATTAAGGGTGAGTTTTTTGGGTATTGTAATTGGGGAGGCATGATGAAGTAAGACAAAGTCAGCAGAATTCCTTTGCAGGGAATCGTGTGTGACAAATCACTTGCAATATTTTGAGGAAATAACAGGCAAGATAGATAAAGCAGAGGCAGTGGATGTTGTTTGCTTGGATTTTCAGATGAGCTTTAACAAGGTACCCCATGCAAGGCCGATTGAGAAAGTAAGGAGGCAACGGATCCAAGAGGACATTGCTTTGTGGGTCCAGAACTGGCTTGCCACAGAGGACAAAGAGTAGTTGTAGTCGGGTCATATTCTGCATGGAGGTCGATGACTAGTGGTCTATTACTGGTGGACTAGTGGATGACTCCCATCCACTCCATAAAGTACTGGTTAGGCACAGAAGTACATTCAGCCAGAGACTCATTCCACCGAGATGCAACACTGAGCGTCAAAGGAAGTCATTCCTGCCTGTGGCCATCGAACTTTACAACTCCTCCCTCGGAGTGTTATTCAACTTGGAATAATTTATTTATTATTATTTAATTATGGTTTTATATTGCTATATTTCTACACTATTATTGGTTGGTGTGACTGTAACAAAACCCAATTTCCCTCGGGATCAATAAAGGATATCTGTCTGTATGTCTGGTGTGCCTCAGGGAACTGTTCTGGGACCTCTACTCCTCGTGATTTTTATAAATGACCTGGATAAGGAAGTGGAGGGATGGGATAGTAAGTTTGCTGATGACACAAAGGTTGGGGGGGGTGTTGTTGATAGTGTGGAGGGCTGTCAGGGGTTACAGCAGGACATTGGTAAGATGCAAAACTGGACTGAGAAGTGACAAATGGAGTTCAACACTGATAAGTGTGAGGTCATTCATTTTGTTAGGTCAAATATGATGGCAGAATATAGTATTAATGGTAAGCCTCTTGGCAGTGTAGAGGATCCGCGGGATCTTGGGGTCCGAGTCCATAGGACACTCAAAGCTGTTACGCAGGTTGACTGTGTGGTTAAGAGGCATAAGGTCTTTTTGTTTCTTTTGTTCATAAATACTATGAGTTTGGGAGGCTATATACATATTGATTATTATATATTTGAATGTCTACTTAAACTAACAACTATGTACTCTCAAACACTTTGTATTCATGTTTCATTTATGTTTGCTTAAAAATTAATACAAAGATTTAAAAAGAAAAAGAAAAAGGCATAAGGTGCATTGGCTTTCATCAACCGTGCGATTGAGTTTAAGAGCCGAGAGGTAATGTTGCAGCTATATAGGACCCTGGTCAGAGTCCACTTGGAGTACTGTGCACATTTCTGGTCCCGTCAATACAGGAAAGATGTGGAAACCATTGAAAGGGTGCAGAGGAGATTTACAAGGATGTTGCCTGGATTGGGGAACGTGCCTTATGAGAATAGGTTGAGTGAATTCGGCCTTTTCTCTTTGGAGCGATGGAGGACGAGAGGTGACCTGATAGAGGTGTATAAGGTGATGAGAGGCATTGATCGTGTGGATAGTCAGAGGCTTTTTCCCAGGACTGAAATGGCTAACATGAGAGGGAAAGTTTTTTTGACACAGAGAGTGGTGAGTGTGTGGAATGGGCTGCCGGGGGCGGTGTTGGAGGCTGAACCGATAGGGTGTTTTAAGAGACTCCTGGACAGGTAGATGGATCTTAGAAAACTAGAGGGCTATGGGTAACCCTAGGTAATTTCTAAGTTAAGGACATGTTCGGCACAGCATTGTGGGCTGAAGTGCCGGAATTGTGCTGTACGGTTTCTATGAAGATGCATTTTGTGTCAATAACTGATTTGGAAATGTTGTATTTGGTCTCTTAGCCAAATAGTGGACACAGTTTGGGAACAACTGGGTTCCAAGCATTGGTCCCTACAACACCCACTGGGACATCGTACAGGCCCAGGAAGGGTCTTTAAACAAACCGACTACCAGAACAGACGAAGACCACTCGGCCCCTCCAAACCGCCCTGTCATTCAATAAGTCCTTGGACTGGTCCATTCGCCCCCCACTTTGCTCGGACCATTGGCCCCACTTGTAGGTCAATAGACTGCCGGTTTGACCCCCAATGTGGTGAATCCCTCTGCTCGCCACCACTCCACCTTTCCAATAAAATGCAACCCCCCCCCTTCCTTTCCCTGCTGGGTTCATTCCCTCTGTTCCCGGGGGTTCGGCAACAAGCCGATTCGCCCAGTGTTCTCCTCCTACCTCTCAGCGATACATCAGACTCCGGCCGCAGGGGACGCTTCAGAAGCGCCCCAACTTCCCTCGGAGGGAAATGGAAAGAAATCAAAAAGCGGGACATTTACTTTGAGGTTTATCCCGCCGAGGAAGCGGGGGAGACGATCTCTGGGCTGTTTCGCCTGTACTATTGGGTGTAACGAGTAATTGACATCGCTTCGCACCAATGGAAATAACGCAGCGCCTGAATCCTCTGTTTCTTTCGGGGCCTTAATTATAACCGTTGCTCTACAGATCCCACTGAATAAAGTTGAAATTTCAAAGTTTAAGTCGGAAAAGGGAGAGATTAACGGCGGACAGAAATCGACTGTGTCTTACATGTCCGTGAGCGGGAGGCGGAGTCCTGTGTTAAATGTTTAACCATCACGGTGACTGAAGGCAGCTGCAGGTTCATGAGGGACTGTCACTGTCAGATTCTGCAGTTCTTGCGGCTGCTCATCGCACCCAGGACTGAAACCTGGTCACTGAGCATTGGAGGAGTCTGTTCTACTGATGTTAGCCTTAAACTAGACTGGCGTTTAATATTGTGGATCTGTGAAAGATAAATCAGCTCTGTATCACGTCCCGTGTCTCAGGTACTTACTGTCTCTACCACTCTCATATTGTACAGTAGAGAGGCCACTCGACCCATCTGGTTCCTGCCCATATTTCTGTTCCATATCAGTATATCAAAATCTACCCGTGCCGTTCCCCTCTCACTCTCCCTGAGATGACAGGTTGCCAACCGTGTAACCTACTCTAGAAAATGCTTAGAATTACCCTACCGCATAGCCACCTATTTTCCTAAGCTCCATGTACCTTTCTAAGAGTCTCTTAAAATAATCTATTGTATCCGCTTCTACCACCGTCGCTGGCAATGCATTCCACACACACACCACTCTTTGCTTTAAAAACTTAGCTCTGACATCTCCTCTATATCTACTTCCAAGCAGCTTAAACCTATTCCCCCTTGTGTTAGCCATTTCAGCCCTGGGAAAAAGCCTCTGGCTATCCACACGACCAATGCCTCTCATCATCTTATACACCTGCATGAATTTCCTGCATGATTTTCCCCAGGCTGAATAAGACGATGAGCTCACTGTGGTTGTGACGTTCTTCAGGGCTCTGGACGAAGATGGTTAAACTCCTTCTTCCCTGCTCTTTTCAACGTTTTGGGTTATTTTCACCAATTTTAAAGGACTGTGCCTCAGACCGCTGGGTTGTTGCAATTGTTACGTACCAGCAGCAACAGATCACTAACGGAGTCTGGTTTCGATGTTAAAACCACTCTCATTAGTATCTGCTCCAGATATAAAAGATTAAACGAAATAAACAGAAGTTAACAGTGTTGTGCGTATATACAGCTCCCGCACTATCAAGCTCGGGAAACAATGCTTAAAGCCTTAAGATGGTAAAATAGAAAAGTTCAGTAATCCACGGAACAAGTGAGTGAGAGGAGAGATTTGTAAATCCACACGAACATGTAGAGCGAATGCAATTACGAAGAATTCCACACACATTCCACGCTGGGTAAACGAAATAACAGTCGCCGAAGATCTTATCCGTCGATTCGTTCCGAAATCCACTTAGAAATATCACCAGGTGACAGTCACAGGAATATCCTCTTCAAGTGGTTACCACAGAACACCCCGATTCCAGGTAAGGGCCAACAAAAGTGATACCACAGGACACTCCAGCAAATCCACACATATGGATGATACGAAGTGACAGTCACACATCCGTTGTGCACTGCGTGCCGATGATCAGATCAATCCAACCTTTTGGGCATAGCAGTGACAAGCTGAAGTCTCTCTCTCTCTCTCTCTCTCTCTCTCTCTCTCTCTCTCTCTCTCTCTCTCTCTCTCTCTCTCTCTCTCTCTCTCTGTCTCTCTCTCCCTCTCCCTCTCCCTCTCCCTCTCCCTCTCCCTCTGCCTCTGCCTCTCCCTCTGCCTCTGCCTCTGCCTCTGCCTCTGCCTCTGCCTAGCCTCGCCTCGCCTCGCCTCGCCTCGCCTCGCCTCGCCTCATTCAGGCACTTCAAGCGACACTCACAGTAAGCAAACCTGCGGTCTCGGAACACAATGCGCCTCTAAAATCTGACAGCAGACTAGCGAGTGAATCTTCGATGGAGCAGAGTCAGAAACCAAAGAGCTGCCAGCCTGAGTCAGGGCTTTGGGGCTCCAGAGAGAGATGGGGTCTAGAGTTTACGAGGAGGAGGAGGAATCAGACCAGCAGGATATGGCTACAAAAGAAAGATCAGAAACATTTGGAAACTGGTTGACCGGAAAAAAAGGTGGTTAATTTCTGCAAAATACTAGTGGAAATCAACAGATGAGGCAGAAAATGTGAAGAGGAATAAATAGACAAGGTTTAGGCCGAGCCCCTTCAGCATGTCTCGACTGTGTACTCCTCTGCTTAGTTGCTGCCTGAACCGCAGAGTTCCTCCAGCATTTTGTATGTGTGCGTCTCTGTATTTCCAACAACTGCAGAATCTCCTGTGTTTTATAACTGCATTTTACTTTGGCATTAGATACATGTTGATATTGAATATGGTGTTTATGGGAGCCGCTTCCTGCGTTAAAACAGCTGCTGATTTTTCTATGCACAGGGAAAAAAAAAATGAGGTATGGACAATGAACCGGTGCTTGCAGAAATGTTTAATGGCACCGTAATTACCCATAATGCATTGCGTTAAAATTTTCGCCGGCCCTAAAGCACCGATGAAATGCGCAGGCGTCAGGCTGATGACGTCCCCGAGTATCACGCATGCGCGCTGTACCTTGACGGCCTTGAAAATGTCGGGTGCAGGTAAGAGCTTTTCTCTTTGTTTTTATATTAAACACCGACTTGGGGACGATTCCTGTGAAATCCGGACACCGTGGCCAACAATTCCGGGACAGTCCTGCTCTCTCCCCTCTCTCTCAGCCCCACGATCCGTACACGGGCCCCGGGGAACTTCCGGCTGATGAGGGAATGGAACCGATGGATCTCTCAGACAGAGCTGAGCTCCAGCTATCTAAATGCAAGGATTAGGAATTCAGAGGAAGGGAACAAAATCTTTTGCATCAGCAGTAGAGAAAATTACCGTTGTTCTACCTCCAATTCAAAAGAAGACGAAATCAGCAGATGCTGGAAATCTAAGCAACACACACAAAATGCCGGCGGAACTCAGCATTAGTACTCTTTTCCATAGATGCTGCCTGGCCTGCTGAGTTCCTCCAGCATTTTGTGTGTGTATGTTGCTTGTTCTGCCTCCTCTTGTTCTGGACCTTTTCTACAGGTGAGAACATGTTTTGACCCATTCTCTCTGGGTACATGATAATATCAAACACCTTTGTCCTGGGCAACAAGTAACTTTCACATCATAGATTCCAATGAGACAGACTACTGCCCTTCCCTGCATATTCATTGGCATTGCCATCACCGAGTTCATCACCGTCAGTCATCTGGAGAGGGTTCAGGGGAAATATTTATGTACAACACAAAAACTGCTGTTACCTGTCTGTATTGTGGTGATGCAAAAGTTGCTGGAGAATTTGCAAGTGGGAAGAAGTGGAGTGAAATTTGGAAATCTGACTTTTGAAAGCGTCATTTAGCAAGCAAGTCACATATGGACAGTGTGCAAAAGCTCTGGCGAGAAAATCCTTCATAACCCACTGTAGGCCTGCTACATAGGTTGTGTGAGAGTGCAGATGAACTCGATAGAACCCAGAGGAGATCAAAGTTTTTATCAACAGTGATTTGCTAGCTGTGAAAATGAATACCTCTCTATATAAAATTCACTGTGCATATGTTGTCACTGGGTAAAAAAAATACACGGTACATGATTTATGTGCACACTTGTCATTACAAATTAGAGGGGACATTGGTGGGAAGGTGGGGAGACCTCCGGTGTCCCCGATGTCCTCACCTACAAGATGTGCATCCAGCTGCAGCTTGTATCCCGTCACTTTAAGGAGTTGGAACTGGAAATGGGTGAATTCCGGATCATCCAGGAGTTGGAGGGGGTGATAGATATGACATGAAGAGAGGTGAGTTACACCCAAGATGCCGGACACAGGAAACTGGGTGAGTGTCAGGAAGGGGAATGAAGTTACATACCCATCGCAGAGCACTCTTGTGGCCATCCCACACAACAACAGGTGGAACACTTTAGAAAGTATTGGGAGGGGATTACCTGGCAGAGGAAAGTCAAAGGAGTGATAGGGGATTCATTAGTTAGGGGAACAGAACAGGAAGGGAACTAATATCCTAGTGTTAAGGCTGCGAGAGTAAGTGTGGCGGAGGGGGGTGCTGATGTGGTTAAATTGATTTGTAGGGGGAATGGGAGCCAGAATGACAGGACAGATAGTGGAGAGGGTGATTTGAATTGAATTGACTTTCTTACATACATATACATGAGGAGTAGAAGTCTTTACGTTACTTCTCCATCTAAATGTGCAATGTGTAATTTATAATAAATAGTTTGTGCATAGAACAGTCAGTATAACATACATATGCAATTGTATTAGCATGAATTAATCAGTCTGAGGGCCTGGTAGAAGATGATGTCCTGGAGCCTGTTGGTCCTTTTGCTGTGGTACCGTTTCCTGGATGGTAGCAGCAGGAACAGTTTGTGGTTGTGGTGAATTGGGTCCCCAGTATCTTTTGGGCCCTTTTTCCACACCTGTCTCTGTAAATGTCCTGAATAGTGGGAAGTTCACATCTACAGATGCACTGGGCTGTCCACACCACTCTCTGCAGAGTCCTGCAATTGAGGGAAGTACAGTTCCCATACCAGGCAGTGATGCAGCCAGTCAGGATGCTCTCAATTGTGTCCCTGTAGAAAGTCCTCAGGATTTTGGGCCCCATTCCCAACCTCTTCAATTATCTGAGGTGAAAGAGGTGCTGCTGTGCTCTTTTCACAACACAGTCGGTATGTACAGACCATGTGAGATGCTTGGTGATGTTTATGCCGAGGATCTTAAAGCTGTTCACCCTCTCAGCCCCAGATCCTTTGATGTCAACAGGGGTTAGCCTGTCTCCATTCCTCCTGCAGTCCGCAATCAGCTCCTTTGTTTTTGTGACAATGAGGGAGAGTTTGTTTTCTTTACACCAGTCAGATCTTGTTCAGACCTCAGATAGAGTCAGCAATCAAATGGTTGAGCATGGTGCGATGAATGTGCTGAGCTGTGTATATCACAATGCAAGAAGCATCGTAGGAAAGCTAGATGAGCTCAGGAAAGGGAATTATGATATTGTAGACATTATAGGGGCTTGTTTACACCCAACAGTCTGAGGGATTTAGAGATATTTGTAGAGAGATTGCAGACCATGCCAAAAAACAAAGGATGTTCCAGTAAGTGATTTTAACTTTCCATTTATTGACTGGGACTCCCATATTGTAAAAGGATTAGATGGGGTAAAGTTTGTCAAATGTGCCCTTAATCAGGATGTAGAATTCCTGGTGTAGAAGTGTGCAATAAGCTGTTAGGAAATGATCCAGGGTGGTGACAGAATTTGTGATCATAATGCCATGAGATTCAAAGTAAATATGTAAAAAGAGAGGTCTGGACCACAGGTTGAGATTCTAAATTGGAGAAAGGTCAATTTTGATGGTATCAAAAAGGATCTGACAAGTGTGGTTTGGGACAGGTTGTTTCCTGGCAAAGGAGTACCTGTAAGTGGGAGTCCTTCAGAAGTGAATTTTTGAGGATGCAGAGTTTGTATGTGGCTGCCAAAATGAAAGTTGAAAGGTAACTGGTCCAGGGAACCTTGCTTTTGAAGAGAAATTGAAGCCTCGTATATTTTGTTCCTCTAAATGCCTCAGACTGTTGGGTGCTACCGGAGACCCATTAATGACTACAAATCATGATTCCACGCACTGAGCTCATCTGACTTTCTTTGTTGTCTTCTTTTGGTTTCTCAAAGCTTCTGAATAGTTTTTGTTCTTTTGTTTGCCGTCTCTTTGACATTTATGTTGGCTTTGGCTTCTCATTTTAGCCACAGTTGTGTCCTCCTGTCTTTCTAATGCTTCCACTTCTGTAGCATCACTCAGGTCCCGAATTGCTCCAGAAACTCCAGCCACTGCTGCTCAATTGTTACTCCTACCCTTTCCCTTCCAAACAAGTTTGGCCAGCTTCTCTGCCATAGAAACATGGAGAAGTTCAGTAAAGAAACAGGCTATTTGTCCCATCTAGTCAATGCCAAAAAAGCATTTAAACTTGCAGTGCGATCTGGACCAGCTGGCAAAATGGTTTGAGAAATGGAAAAAGGAATTTAATGCAGACAAGTGTGAGTTGTTGCACTTTGGTCTGACTTACCAAGGGAGGTCTTTCACAGTGACTGGTCGGGCACGGAGGAGTGTTGTAGAAGAAAGGGACCTCTTGTAGACGAAAGTCCTTAATTCACTGAAAGTGGTTTCACAGTTAGATAGAGACGGAAGGGAAGATTTTAGCCCAATGGCCTTCATGAACAAAAGTACTTACAACAATAGATGGATGTTATGTTGACTTATAGAAGATATTGGTGAGGCCTAATTTGGAGTACTAAGTGCAGTTTTGGTCACCAACCTACAGGAAAGATGTAAGGACTTAGAAAGAGTTCAGAGAAAATTCACAAGGATGTTGCCAGGTCTGGAGTACTTGGGTTATAAGGAAAGATTGAACAGGTCAGGACTTTATTCCTTGGACTGTAGGAGATTGAGGGGAGATTTGATTGTGATAGAGGGGCATAGATAGTGTAAATGCAAGCTGGCTTTTACCACTGAGATGGGGTGGGCGTACAACCAGAGGCCATGGGTTAAGGGTGAAAGGTGAAATGTTAAGGGGAACATGAGGGGAAACTTCTTCACACAAACGGTCATCCGGGTGTGGAATGAGCAGCCAGCACAAGTGGTGCATGCAAGCTCGATTTCAACATTTCAGAGGTTCATGTAGGTACCTGCATGGTAGGGGTATGGGAGTGGGCAGATTAAATAGTTCAGCACAGACTAGATGGCCCAAAGGGCATGTTTCTGTGTTGTAATTTTCTACAAGAATGTGAAATACTATAAAAATTCACTCTGTCTTTTTAACAGCTGTGCAGACCAACCATTCACCTCAACAGGAATTTTTTATATGGCATTAAATCTGTGGTACTTTAAGTTAATAATACATAAAAGAAAATTCCAGATGCACATCAAGAAAGGCGAATTGCATGAGACTGTTTCAGTTACTGTGGGGCCAGGCACCCATGCAGCTCAGCAGGAACAGGGAATAATAACAATGGAGAGAGTCCAACTCAGCCAAGGTACAAATTGCAGATGGCAGAAATGCCCCATTCTTATAGAGACAGGAAGAGCATCGGGGAATTGATGGTCATTCCAGATACCAGCAATCTGCCCAGTCAGAAGATGATTTCTCTGCACAACTTGGATAGAACCTCACTGTAACAGTGTGATACCAGATCAAACCTTGGCAACTCAAGTAATCTCATCTGAAATGTTGTCCTAAACCCATTGATGGATTTCGTAAATCTTTTTACAGGTTCAAAACAAGAAGGAGTTTGTCTCCAGGACGTTCAAACACGGCACACCAGTTTTGTTGTCTCTGTCCAGATATTTAAGAAGTGGAGCAAGAGATTCAATCGACCATCCTTCCTGCTCAGACTGTGGGGAGGGATTCACTCGGTCATTTGACCAACTGGCAACCCGTCATTTTACACAGGAGAAAGGCTGTTCACCTGCTCAAACAGTGGGAATGGATTCACTCGGTTATCACAATTGAAGGTACATCAGCAAGTTCACACTGGGCAAGGCCATTCACCTGTTCTGTGTGTGAGAAAGGATTCAGTCAGTCTTCCCACTTGTGGACACACCAGTCAGTTCACTCTGGGCAAAGGCTGGTGATCTGCTGAATATCTGGGAAAGGATTCACTCAGTCATCTGACCTAATGGCACACCAGTGGGTTCACACTGGGGAGAGGTCGTTCACCTGCTCAGAATGGCGGATAGGATTCACTGACTCTTCCACCTTACAGAGTCATCAGCGAGTTCACACTGGGGAGAAGCTGTTCACCTGCTCAGAATGTGGGAAGGGATTCACTCAGTCATCCAGCCTACGGAGACATCAGCGAGTTCACACTGGGGAGAAGCCGTTCACCTGCTTAGAATGTGGGAAGAGATTCACTCAGTCATCCCACCTACGGAGACATCAGCGAGTTCACACTGGTGAGAAGTCGTTCACTGGCTCAGAATGTGGCAAGAAATTCACTGAGTCATCCACCTTACTGGTACATCAGCGAGTTCACACTGGGGAGAAGCCATTCACCTGCTCAGAATGTGGGAAGGGATTCACTCAGTCATCCAGCCTACGGAGACATCAGCGAGTTCACACTGGGGAGAAGCCGTTCACCTGCTCAGAATGTGGGAAGGGATTCACTCAGTCATCCCACCTGCATATTCATCAGCGAGTTCACACTGGGGAGAAGCCGTTCACCTGCTCAGAATGTGGGAAGAGATTCACTCATTCATCCAATCTACATAGTCATCAGCGAGTTCACACTGGGGAGAAGCCGTTCACCTGCTCAGAATGTGGGAAAGGATTCACTCAGTCATCCCACCTGCATATTCATCAGCGAGTTCACACTGGGGAGAGGCCATTCACCTGCTCAGAGTGTGGGAAGGGATTCATTCGGTCATCCCAACTACTGGCACACCAGCAAGTTCACACAGGGGAGTGGCCGTTCACCTGCTCAGAATGTGGGAATGGATTCACTGACTCTTCCACCTTACAGAGTCATCAGCGAGTTCACACTGGGGAGAAGCCGTTCACCTGCTCAGAATGTGGGAAGGGATTCACTCAGTCATCCAGCCTACAGAGACATCAGCGAGTTCACACTGGGGAGAAGCCGTTCACCTGCTCAGAATGTGGGAAGAGATTCACTCAGTCATCCCACCTACGGAGACATCAGCGAGTTCACACTGGGGAGAAGCCGTTCACCGGCTCAGAATGTGGGAAGGGATTCAGTCAGTCATCCCACCTACTGGAACACCAGTCAGTTCACACTGGGGTGAAGCCGTTCACCTGCTCAGAATGTGGGAAAGGATTCACTGAGTCATCCACCTTACTGGTACACCAGCGAGTTCACACTGGGGAGAAGCCATTCACCTGCTCAGAATGTGGGAGGAGATTCACTCATTCATCCAATCTACATAGTCATCAGCGAGTTCACACTGGGGAGAAGCCGTTCACCTGCTCAGAATGTGGGAAGAGATTCACTCGGTCATCCCACCTACTGGCACACCAGTCAGTTCACACTGGGGAGAGGCTGTTCACCTGCTCAGACTGTGGAAAGGGATTCACTCAGTCATCCAACCTACAGAAACATCAGCGAGTTCACACTAGAGAGAGGCCGTTCACCTGCTCAGAATGTGGCAAAGGATTCACTCAGTCATCCCAACTACTGGAACACAAGTCAGTTCATATTGGGGAGTGGCCATTGTTATGAATCCCTAGGTTTCATTTGATATGGACTGTCATTTTAAGAGAGATTAAGAAGGTGAATCAGTCTGACTTGCAGCTTGTTTACATCGCTCGCAGCTTGTTTAGATTTAACTGAGGACACAGACACTCAGAGTCAGACGGAGACGGATGAAAAATGGAAGGATTGAAACCAGGGAACTAGTGGCCAAAGGTCACTGTTTAGAACTTTCCTATGCCCACAAGGGTGAGTTAATTATCCATTCACCGTACATCGAATGTGTGGTTGTCACCTCATTTAACCCATAGGAGTGGATCTGATTTGGGATATCCTGTCGAGACCACTTATGTGTTAACCCTTGCCTGGGTGTGATGTGGTCATTCATTTGAAGATGATACCCCTCATGACAAGTCACTTTCGGTGATAATTCGTATGTAGATTTGTAAAGATCACAGATAAAATCTACAGCAACTGTTCTCTCATTTTAACACTATGGAACCTGGAGAACAGACAGACAGACAGATGTACTTTATTGATCCTGAGGGAAATTGAGTTTCGTTACAGTCGCACCAACCAAGAATATTGTAGAAATATAGCAATATAAAACCATCAATAATTAAATAATAATAAGTTAATCTTTGCAAGTGGAAATGTCCAGGACCAGCCTATTGGCTCAGGGTGTCTGACACTCTGAGGGAAGATTAGAAAAGTTTGATGGCCACAGGCAGGAATGACTTCCTGTGATGCTCAGTGTTACATCTCGGTGGAATGAGTCGCTGGCTGAATGTACTCCTGTGCCTAACCAGTACATTATGGATTGGATGGGATTCATTGTCCAAGATGGCATGCAACTTGGACAGCAATATCTTTTCCGACAGCACCGTCAGAGAGTCCAGTTCCACCCCCACAACATCACTGGCCTTACGAATGAGTTTGTTGATTCTGTTGGTGTCTGCTACCCTCAGCCTGCTGCCCCAGCACACAACAACAAACATGATAGCACTGGTCACCACAGCCTCGTAGAACATCCTCAGCATCGTCTGGTAGATGTCAAAGGACCTCAGTCTCCTCAGGAAATAGAGACGGCTCTAACCCTTCTTGTAAACAGCCTGAGTGTTCTTTGAGCTGTCCAGTTTATGGTCAATTCGTATCCCCAGGTATTTGTAATCTTCCACCATGTCCACACTGACCCCTTGGATGGAAACAGGGGTCACTGGTGCCTTAGCCCTCCTCAGGTCCACCACCAGCTCCTTAGTCTTTTTCACATTAAGCTGCAGATGATTCTGCTCGTACCATGTGACAAGATTTCCACCATAGCTCTGTACTCAGCCTCATCTCCCTTGCTGTTCGACATAACTGCCTTCTCTCGACATTTACCCTGAATTACAAATATCTCTCTCATCACCTATTTTATGGATGAACTGAACTTTCATACTTTACCATCTGAAGACTCCAAGCCTTATTTTCCCCGAGCTCAATAGTTTGGGAGTTATATTTACACACATATATACACATAACACTGTTAATCTTTGTTTAACTTGTTTAAGTAAACCTAGTGAGCTTGAGCTCCAGTACAAGTGAGAAAAATTAAAGCTGGAGTCTGCGGAAAGGCAGAGGCAGTTTGAGGCTAGAGAGGCAGAAAAACAGACAGAAAATTGTCTCAAAGTGTAATAAAGGGGAAGGCTTAGCATGCCTATTCTGCTTTGACAGTTGCTGAAGCAGCTGATTATTTATTTATTTATGCTGACCCAATCATCGCCACTGGGCTATAAATGTGCAGGAGCAGTGTGTGGTTCAGTGCTTTGCTCAAGGACACACACGCTGCCCTGGCTGAGGCTCAAAATCATGACCTTCAGATCGCTAGTTCAACACTTTAACCAGCTGGCCACGCACCACACATTATGACCTAGTGAAGCAGGCTGTGCGCAAAGCTTATGAGTTGGTCCCAGAAGCATACAGGCAAAAGTTTAGAAATTTGAAGACATCTGTGAACCAGACATATATGGAATTTGCTTATGAGAAGTTTGTGTGTATTGCCCACTGGTGCACATATAAAAATGTAAATGATGTTTTTAACAGCTTGAAAGAGTTGGTTTTAATTGAAGAATTCAAAAAGTGCGTCCCTGATTACATAAAGACGTATTTAGATGGAAATGATGCTGCCACTATGCAGGAGTCTGCTAGATTAGCAGATCAGTTTGCTTTAACTCATAAGGTTATGTTTTCCCTGAATAAGAGTTTCGAAAAGAGTAGCAGGGATAACCAGGGTAAACCAGAAATTAATGCTGGGATTTGTCACACTTGTCAAGTTTTGACTAAACCTAATCAGGTCACCCCAGTGGTCCCACTCCAGCCTATACCTGCATTCGGTGAACCCTTTTCCAAAGTTATAGTGGATTGTGTTGGCCCATTGCCAAAGACTAAAGCTGGCCATCAGTATCTGCTAACTATTATGTGTACTGCATCCAGATTCCCAGAGGCAATGCCTCTCAGAAATATTAAAGCTAAAAATGTGTCGAAGGCTCTTAACGATTTTTTTTTACTTTATTCGATTTGCCTCAAGAAATCCAGTCTGATCAAGGAAGTAATTTTAAATCTGGATTATTCCAGCAGGTAGTTTATGAACTGGGAGCAAAACAAATTACATCGTCTACATACCATCCAGAATCACAAGGGGCTTTAGAAAGATTTCACTCTACCCCCAAAACAATGATTAAGACATACTGTGTTGAAAATGGAAACGACTAGGATGAAGGAATACATTTGCTTTTGTTCACAGTAAGAGAGTCGGTTCAGGAATCATTGGGCTTTACTCCATTTGAACTTGTATTTGGTCGCAGAGTGAGGTGAGCTTTGACCTTGTAAAAGGAGTGGTGGATTGATGGGGATGTACATGTTAACTTGTCAGACTATGTTTTAAAGTTCAAAAATAAACTACACCAATTCTGTAGTCTAGCGAGACAAAACTTAAAGATTTCTCAAAACAAAATGAAGTGTTAGTTTGATAAGCAGGGTTGCGAAAGAAAATACCGGGTGGGGGATAAGGTGCTTGCCTTATGTTGACGAATCCACTTCAGGTGAAATTCAATAGACCGTATGAAATAGTCTCTCAATTTAATGATGTGAATTATGTTATTACAACACACGACCGAAGTAAACTAACACAGCTGGTACACATGAATATGATAAAGCCTTATTTTGACAATCAGGCACGATATGTGTGTGTTGTTGTCAAAATATATGAATCTGGCAACCCTGAGAATGAAACAATTGACTCGTCAGAGACTTTTCACAAGCCAAACGCGGTCCCAGTTAGACTAATGAACTCCGTTGTTCCAGAAAATATTGATCTGCAGCCAAAGCAACAACAACAGCTAAAGAAATTAATTCGGAAGTTTAAAGATTTATTTGGGGAGGAAGCATTAAGAAGAGGGACGCCTCACGTCTTAATAAGCTGGTAAGGAAGGCGGGCTCTGTCGTGGGCAAAGTACTGGAGAGTTTAACATCGGTAGCTGAGCGAAGGGCGCTGAGTAGGCTACGGTCAATTATGGAAAACTCTGAACATCCTCTACATAGCACCATCCAGAGACAGAGAAGCAGTTTCAGCGACAGGTTACTATCGATGCAATGCTCCTCAGACAGGATGAAGAGGTCAATACTCCCCAATGCCATTAGGCTTTACAATTCTACCGCCAGGACTTAAGAACTTTTTAAAAGCTATTAATGCTTTTTGAGATAGTGATTTAGATGCATATCATATTTTTTTTTACTGAGTTAAGTATTGTATGTAATTAGTTTTGCTACAACAAGTGTATGGGACATAGGAAAAAAAAGTTGAATTTCCCCATGGGGATGAATAAAGTATCTATCTATCTATCTATCAAGCAAACCACGGTCTCAGTACATGACACAGATATTGGTCAAGCCAAACTGATTAAACAACACTCATATCGCATGTACGTAGAAAATGTAAATTGGCTGAGCAATTGTTGTAAGTGTGGAAACAGATTCAGTAGGTCTCAGAGGCACTGATTATGGGAAGGTAAATGCAGTAGCAAAAACAAATGCCTATCCGATCGCTAGGATAGATGATTGCATCGATAAGGTTGGAATAGCTAATTTCTTACAAAGATTGATCTGTTGTTGGGGTATTGGTGTGTTCCATTGACGGACAGAGGTAGAGAAATTTCTGCATTTGTGACACCATCTGGGTTGTATGAATACAATGTTTTACCTTTTGGAAAGAAAAATGCTCCAGGAACATTCCAGAGAATGATTGATTTTGAATTTCGAGGGTTAGAACACACAGATGCCTATATTGATGACTGAGTCACAGGGAGTGACACTTGGGAAGAGCATATCTCTGCAGTAGAGAAGCTGTTTGACAGGCTTTCCCAGGGCAGCCTTACAGTTAACTTGGCTAAGAGTGAATTTGGCCATGCCACTGTGACCTGTCTTGGCTATGTTGTAGGTCAATGCAAGTTGGCTCCTGTTCGGGCAAAAGTCCAAGCAATTTCTCAAGTTCCTATTCTGACTGCTAAGAAGGCTCTTAGAAGGTTTCTGGGAATGAATGGATATTATCGTAAGTTCTGTAAGAACTTTGCTGCTGTCGCTCTTCCTCTGACTAATCTCCTGAAGAAGGGTGAAAAGTTTGTCTGGACTGAACCTTGTCAGGAGGCATTTGATCGATTGAAAGTTATTATTTGAGATTAGGCCAATCAATGTAGTATTCTCAGCAAATTTAATTAGCAGATTGGAGCTGTGGGTGGCAACACGAGTCATGGGTGCACAGAAAGTAAATGACAGGGCCAAACAGACAACCCTGTGGGTTGTGTGTCCTGTGGGTCAGCGAGACAGAGGAGATGGAGCCCACTGTTACCACCTGCCGGCGATCTGACAGGAAGTCCAGGATCCAGCTGCCCAAGGCAGGGTGAAGGCCGAGGTCTCTGAGCTCCTTGTCGATACTTCATGCCTTTGTATGGCTACTGCTCTGCCCATGACTGCAAGGAACTGTAGAGAACATCAGAGAAACAAGCCTCCACTCCATGGACTCTCCCTACACTTCCCCTCCCTCGGAAAAGCAGGCCATGTACACAACGAACCTCATAACCTGGACATTCTTGCTGCAAATCCGCTCCCACATTGGCAGAGAGATACAAAAGCCTTAAAGGTGTACCTGGTGTACAACCAGGCTGAAGGATGGCTTCCTGTCTGTGGTTATAAGCCAAATGAATGATAAAATGGACTCGGCCTCACAATGTAACTCAACGTGACCCTGCACCATATGTCTATCTGAACTGTACTTTCTCTGCAGCCATAATGCTTTGTTACAGTTATTTTTTTTGTTGAATATGAGCTCAATATACTGTTGTAATGTATCGATCTGTGTGGATGGTACATCAGGCAAGATTTTCACTGTAGCTCAGTACGTGATGATAACAAACAAATTCCCCACTTTAATTGTGTGGAAATATTAGACAGACTGAGCTTCTGCTCCGGAACCACAGAAGGAAACTGAACTGTTGTCATTTCTATGGAAAGCAAATATATGGAAAATGCTTCAATCTCGCATTACGATCTGCGGTAACTGGGATCAGGTGACCGGTGGTGGGTCTCCCATATCAAGATCAGAATCAAGTTTAATAGCACCGGCATATGTCATGAAATTCGTTGTCCCTGCGGTAGCAGTAGAACCTAATTCTTAACAAAAGATTTTAACAATTGTGATTTAAAATAAATATATATATACATATATATATAGTACAAAAATAGAAAAAAATAAAAATGTAATAACGTATTCTAATTGTGTAAATGTAATAAACTATTTTAATTGTGAGGAACTATGTGATCCGGATCTCACTTCGTTGTCTGAAGGGGACAAAGGTGAAGCTACATGTACACATAGAGCAGTGACCCGCAAATGCTACAGATCTGCAGAAAAACGTGAACAGGAAACGGGATCAGGTGACGGGTGGAGGGACTCCCACCTGAACCGGTGACTCTGCTCCTCTCCCCTCACACACTGCCCGACCCATCCGCCGCATTCCCCACATTATTCCATATTTACACCAGATACATGTCTACTTTTCCACACCATATCTACCCCGATCCCTTTTCCTCCACCCTCAGGTCACAGAGTCACAGGCTCGATTCCCATCCCCTTTTTCATAGACTGGGATCCCTGGTTCAACCGGTAATGATGTTGTGCATTTCAATGTGTTCACCTCTCAGTCCTCGACTCTCTAAATGACATATAGAGTTATCACATTTGATCTTTCTTCAGGTTATGACCCCACCTCTCGAGGGATCAGTCAGGTGAATCTTCATTGCACTCTCTTATCACAAATACTCTCTAACCTCTTTGTTCATCCGCTATGGAATTAATTTCCACCTTCTGCAGCCCCGTGTTGCCCCCACCATTCACCTCACACCCCTGTCACTATTTTCACCTTCCACCTCCCCCCTCACCTGGATCCACCTCTCACTCCCCAGCTCTTGCCCCATCCTCACCCCTCACCTCTTTTCTCTGACTATTTCCCGTCCACTCTCAGTCCAGAGGGAGGATCTCGGCCCGAAATGTTGACAGTCCATTTCCCTCCACAGATGCTGCCCGACCCACTGAGTTCCTCCGGCAGTTTGTTCTTTGGTCTGTATAAACCGTGTTAGTATGGGGAGCGGGATTTTACACCATATTGCAGGGTTAGGGTTAATGGACTTTTCAGTGAGACAACAACATTAATCACGGGTTTCATCACTGAATCCAGTGTTGTGAGATATAAAGTCCCCTGTTATGTGTCCGGCTGTGCCGTGTTGTTGGTGGAGTGGGCAGCGTGGTGTTTGTCTCGATTCGGGTCACAACACCAGAATTGCCAGCGGGGTCCACACACAGTGTATTAGTCAACAGAAAACCTCTCGTCCCTGCAGTCTTTGTCTCCTGGTAAACTCAACACCCTGACAGTGTGGACCATAGATACCCCTTCCTCTCAGAGTCAGGGGATCATTCAGACAGCTGAATGCTGAGAGGAATTATATTTATTGGTCATTAAAGTTCACCCAGATTCGTTTGGACGGATTTGATGTGGAGTTCGGGGTGTCACAGTGAAAGGGCCGGACGGCCGAACTCTCTCCGTTGTCCAAACATCCTTCCAGGTGAGGCGACACTTCACCTGTGAATCTTCCGGGGTCGCTCGTTGTGTCCGCTGCTCACGATGCGGCCGCCTCCACACTGGTGACACCGGCTGCTCCGCAGTTGTGCGGGGTAGGGGTGTTTTTAACGGGTGTCGATATTTTTCTACCCTTTTGTGCGGGAGGGGTGGGTTTTGGGGGTTGATGATCGGGATGCCGTCCTTTTTGATGCGGGAGGTGGGGAGGGAGTTTCATTTTTTTTTCTCTCTGAACGACTTTCATACTCTTTCTTAGTTTCGTGGTTCTCTGGAGAAGAAAAAAGAACTCAGCGTTATTTTTTTTGAACTTTTGAACTCAGGTTCAAAGAACCTGCTTTGATAATAACTTAACCTTTGAACTTTGAACTATCCACTCCGAGCGGGACTTCCCGATGTCCAAACATTTCAATTCCAATTCCAATTCCCGTTCCGACGTGTCATCGCATCCCTTGCCAAGATGAGGCGACCCTCAGGATCCAGGATCAGCAACTTATATTCCGTCTGGGTGCCCCCACCCAACCTGATGGCATGAATATCAATTTCCCCTTCCGGTGAACAAATTTACCTCACACCCCTCCCTCCCACTCCCTCTCATCCTCTCTGTCTTTGTACATCCTCTCACCTGCTTATCACTTCACTCTGGGTCCACTGCTGCATTCCTTTCTCAATATATTGAAGTGTACCTGTGAGTGTCGATACTCAAAATATCCTCACACGTCAGGTGTTACATGGTTCGAACTTTGTACATCCTGTTTAGTGTTTAAATATATAAAAAGTTAAAGAAGCTTGAATCTTTACATAAATTATTATCACAACTATACGAATAGAAAATATTGTATTTTGGAAGTGACAAATGTTAACGGGAGGAGATCAACCATTTGGGAGGTTTGGAAATGCATTTCATCTCGTTCATTGCCTCACTAAATTACTCTTTTTCCGATCAACACAAAGAGAACAAGAGCCTCTTTTCAATCAACTACAGTTAGTGGAGCGAGGCCAAGGATTTAATCAGCCACTAATTATATGGAATGACGTAAAACTAGCTTGTAGCCTAGAATTTTTTTTTTCCATTTGGCTTCCAAAACAAAACTAAATTTATCCAGGTGTAGAAGAGGATCTTGGATGATTACCTTGAATATTTAATCAAAATCAGGCCGAAGATGAGCGAGCAGTGAATTTTTCTTTCATTATTTTCGACGCTTAAACATAGGTTTCGATGTTCATTCCGTGCTTAATATAGCTCCTTCCTGGTATCCAATGGTACAAATTGGAAAGAGCGGAAAAATGCTTGCATTTGTGTACAGGTATTTCCTAGCTTCCTTGGACAACGGGTCGAGCGAGAAGGAATTTCACAAATACCTAAATTAAAAACAGTCACAGCTCCAGGATTTCACCAAAAACGATCAAATATCCTAATGTTATTAGTGGTATTTGTCCCCACCAGCCAACACCCCCGCTTCCGTAAATTTCCCTCTATTTAATATCCGGGGTTGTTAAATTCCGTACTTGCTTATTTTGACTTTTTTACAGAGGTGTCGGCGGGGCTCTCCGGTGAGCTCTGGTAGCACTGCAGCCCTGAATGTATGAGACAGTACAGTGTTAAATGCAAAACCCTGAACAGTGTCGATGATCAGAGGGATCTTAGACTCCAAGTTCATCTCTCCCTGAAAGAGACTGCACAGATTGATCGGGTGGTTAAGAAGGCAAATGGCGTGGTTGTCTTTATTAGTTGAAGGACTGAGTTCAAAAGTCATGAAGTTGTGCTGCAGCTTTGTAAAACTAGATAGACCACATCTGGAGTGTTTCATACAGTTCTGGTCGCTCCCATTCTCGGAAGGATGTCGGGGCTTTGGAGAGGGCGCAGAAGAGTTTTACCAGGACGCTGCCTGGATTAGAGAGCATGAGCTATAACGGGAGGCTGGACAAACTTGTGTTGTTTTCTCCAGAACGGCGCAGGCTGGGGTGAGGCTGGATGGACGTTGATCAGATTACGAGAGGAATAGATAGAGTGGACAGAGGGTATGTTTTTTCCTGGGGGTTTGAAATGTCTGACACATTTAAGGTGAGAGGAGATGTGAGGCGCATCTGTTTATTTCCACAGAATGCTGGGAAGCTGGAGTCTATGCCTGGGGTGTTATACCCCACCGGTCACGTGATCCCATTTGCCCCTCCCATTTAACCGCAGATGTAACGATCTCTTTGTGCATGTTCACAATCTCCAGGTGGGTGGTCACGCATCCTCCATGTTGTGTTGGGAAATCTGATGTTGGCCACTGAGTCCCGTTAACTTCCCCCGAACTCGCCTCGCTTCCTGAGGCTCCTCACATTTGTTCTGGAGCTTTATGGCTGTTGTGTCTTCTCCCCAATTGGGGTGGGTGAGAAAGGAGAACGTCCCAGGTTGTGGGCATCTTTGATTTCACTGCCTGCTTTACCGAGGGACTGGGAAGTCTGGGGGGGGGGGGAGAGAATGGTTTCTGTGATGTGCTGATCTGGATCCAAAGGTCTTACCAGTTTCTCGCAGTCACGGGCGGAGTAGTTACCATGCAAAGCGTGAAGTGTCTGAATGGGAAACTTTCTATGGTGTGTTGATAAAAATTTTGGTGAGGGTCAAAGTATATCTGGCAAAGTTCTTGTTATTTTTGCTAATTCTGTCATTTTAGAATCTTTTGTACAATAGTATGTACTATTCATTCAGTAGCTATGTGTTGCTGGAGGACCATCAGTGATTGACCTTGATCCCTTCTTCCACCAGGTTCCATCTGCTCATCTCCTTCAACCTCTGTCCAGTCTCCTCACACCCCCCAACCCCACCCGCTTCAGTGATATACATCAACCATCTGGGTCATCCTTAGTCCACTTTGTATCCCACCTCCTCAATGTTATATATCAGCAAACTTTCCTCCAACCCTTGTCTTCATTGTGAAGTGTTCTTTTGCACCTTTGGCCTCGCTGAGTCATTTCCAGAATCGGTTATTGTCAGCTGGAATGCCGGAGGGTCATCAGGTCCCAGTTCTGTTGTGTATTGGTGTGGAGGTGCTAGTTTATGAACAGTGACGGGCTGACACACTGCAGCATTTTACTGGCAGCAAAGAGTACTGGGAGAGTTGGTGCTTGGGCTCTAATTCTGTAATCTGCATTCCAGGAAAATGGGACTGTTGGTGTTTTGTCTTTGACTTTGGTTTGAGCTTCTACAGATGGGGCTGGATGCTCGTCTGCAATGAAGCAGAAAATTCGAGCAGCTGGACATTGTTTGTGGGGAAATCCCGGATTGCACTACCCAGTGTGAGATGTGGGGACAATGTGTGATACTCTTAGGGTTGGTGAGTGGCAGATTCAGCTGTGTGAGTCTGTGAGGTTGGCTCCTGGGAGATCACGGTTTTTGATCCAGGTAAAGTGGACCCAGGGATCGAGCTGTTTGGGCTTGTGAGGTGTTGATCGAGTATTTCTGGTCTGGGATCAGTTGTTTGTTTCTGGAGTTCCTTTGGAAGCAATGACTGCCAATCTGAGGAGAGGATGAGTTCCCATTCCATCCTCACAGGGAGAGGCTGTGAGTAAATGGGCTGTTCCGTGTTTACAACAGTAGAAATAGACCCTGAGTTTGGTGTTCAAACTGTGTGTGGAAATCCCCCCCCCCCCCCCGCCCTCACTGTCACACAGTGGAAATCAGGCACCTGTGCTGGAGATCTGCACTAAAAACTGAAAATCTTTGAAGTCATTCTGATGAAATGTTATTAATTGAATTGTATTGTAAGCTGTTCCTTACCTGCTCTGTGTTTCTCTGGTAATTCCAGTTTCTTTTTATTTCTTGGTTTATATTTCATGAAATGGACCTGTTTTAACCTGGAAATGAAAATGGCTGTGATAGTTTGTAGGCCTCCGTTAGAGTCTCTGCAAGTCTCCCCTCTCCACACCACCGATGTTGTCCAAGGGAAGGGCATTAGGACCCATACAGCTTGGCACCGGTGTCGTCGCTCAAGGACACACAGGCAACCTCTGCCAATGCTCGAACTAGCAACCTTCAGATCACTAGACCAACGCCTTAACCACTTGGCCACGCGCCAACACATGTGATAGTAGAACAGTAAAGAGAGCACAACGTTTCCCTGTCAATTATCCTGGTACCAATTTGTCTGTTATTGCTGGAAATGTGTTCAGTACAGTTGTTGCTAACAAGGTTTACATGAATAATCTCAGGAATGATCGGTGTTATGTATGAGGAGCATTTGATGGTTCTGGACCTGTGCTCGATGGAGTTCAGAGGGACGGTGGGGGTTGTGGAGGGATGTATGGTTAAGTAAACCTACCGAATGCTGAAAAGCCTGGATACAGTGGACATGGAGAGGATGTTTCCATTAGATGCAGAGTCTGTGATAATAGACAATAGGTGCAGGAGTAGGCCATTCGGCCCTTCTAGCCAGCACCGCCATTCACTGTGATCATGGCTGATCATACACAATCAGTACCCTGTTCCTGCCCTCGCTCCATATCCCTTGACCCCGCTATCTATAAGAGCTCTATCTAACTCTCTCTTGAATGCATCCAGAGACTTGGCCTCCACTGCCTTCTGGGACAGAGCATTCCACATATCCACCACTCTCTGGGTGAAAATGTTTTTCCGCATCTCAGTTCTAAATAGCCTACCCCTTATTCTTAAACTGTGGCCTCTAGTTCTGGACTCACCCATCAGCGGGAACATGCTTCCTGCCTCCAGCGTGTCCAGTCCCTTAATAATCTTATATGTCTCAATCAGATCCCCACTCATCCTTCTAAATTCCAGTGTATACAAGCCCAGTCGTTCCAATCTTTCAACATATGACAGTCCTGCCATTCCGGGAATTAACCTTGTGAACCTACGCTGCACTCCCTCAATAGCAAGAATGTCCTTCCTCAAATTTGGAGACCAAAACTGCACACAATACTCCAGATGGGGTCTCACCAGGGCCCTGTACAGCTGCAGAAGGACCTCTTTACTCCTATACTCAATTTCTCTTGTTATAAAGGCCAGCATGCCATTAGCTTCCTTCACTGTGTTGGGCTTGAAATTCTGCCCTGTGTTCGTTTAGGAAGAGAGACAACCAACACCGGAATATTACAAAACTTGGGTTTATTGCAGAATCCGTAACTGGCACAGCGAATCCACGGAGTCGCTGGAGAAGGCGCGTTCCGACTTCCCCTTACAATCTGCTCTTATTTATACCCCTTTTCCCCCCAGCACAGCCCCCCGCTACATATTAGGTAATATTGGGCACTTGTGTCCATGTTATTGGCCCGATGCCATACACTCACGAGTTACCTGTTTCTTTTGTTTACTGAATCGCGTGACACTAGTAGTTTCGGTGTAGCGGAGTCCCCAGTTTCGCTTCCCCCCCCTCCCTCGCATTCCGGTCTCCTAATATTACGTGAGCCACTCCTGACCTGTAATGGCAGTCTCGAATTAACCCTAACATTAACCCTAACAACTGCCTGCTGTACCTGCATGCTTGCTTTCATTGACTGATGTACAAGAACACCTAGATCTCGTTGTACTTCCCCTTTTCCTAACTTGGCTCCATTTAGATAGTAATCTGCCTTCCTGTTCTTGCCAGCAAACTGGATTACCTCACATTTATCCACATTAAACTGCATGCTTTGCTTTGATCTTTGACAGCACGGTCTCAGAATAAAGATGCTTCCCCTTAAAACTCAGATGAGAAAATTTTTTTGGCGAAAAGATGTCTGATCTGTGTAATTTGTTGCCACAGAGGTTGGTTGAGGCTGCCATTTGGGTATATTTATGACAGAGATTAATAAACTCATGATTGCTAAGTAGCTTCAGGATTACAGGAGGAAGACAGGAATATGGTGTTGGAATAAAAATCAGCCATGGTTGAATGGTGGGCAGACCAGATGAATCGAATCACCTAATTCTGTTCCTGTGTCTTATGTCTTACCATGACTGAATGATGGCTCCTTCTTATCCCATGTTGTCTGTGACATGTGAGTGACAATAAAAGATTGTTCACTGAGATCATTAGATCTGCCTTCAGTGTTTAAATTTCGGTGAGTTTTGTTCTTAGTAACATTAAGCAGAAATGTTTAGTTTTCCTTTTCATTATTAATGTGTTTCATTGTCTCTCTGGTTAAAGTTGGACCTGTGGTGAGAGATTTATTTGAAAAAAAACCCCAACTGGAGGCAAACCACGACTGAAGACGAGAGAACAGCAACAAGTGAACCAGCCCGAGGATTGAGAGCACCGACGAGAGGACCCATCTGACTCGGAGTTTCCATTGATTCAGTCAGGAGAAAGTTTGGTGAGTCTCATTTACTTAAACACTGGTCCTTTAGACATTACATACCTGCACAAAGGAAGGTAGGAAATAGCTGGGAGTGAGACTGAATGTGCCCAGAAGAACCAGTTATGCCTGTGTCAGACCCAGTTACAATCACTCCAGGTCTGGTAATGTGCTTCCGGCAGCCCAGCCCTTTGAAACCACTCCCATTCCCTCACAGTGGTTACTCAGTTCAAGATCTTGCATCTTCTGATGTAGCTTTTGGTCAGTTCTGAGTGGGGAGAGGGAAAGAGAGGGGAGTGTTTATGCTGACTGTCTTTCAAAAACAGTATTTGTTTGAACTTGCTGCAAACTCTCTACCCATACCCTGTACTTTCTCAACCAGATTATTGACATAGATGACAAGTAGCAATGGGCGTAACCTCAGGAAACGTCAGTAAGCACGGGACTCGAGTCCAAGAAACAGCCTCTCACCATCACCCTCTGCTTCCTACCGCCCAGCCATTCCCAGACTCTGGGGCTCTGTAACAGGAAGGTAAGTCAGTGATTAAGATGAAGAGAGAATTGTGGCCTCCTGAAAGGACACGCGAGCTGAGCTGTCTGATTCATTGGACCAGATCCACCCTCGTTGACAACGTAATTTACCCCTTGCCCATCCACCCAGGTCATGTTACTTCCGATCACCCAAAGTACCCCAACCACCTTGTGTCCCACCAGTAGCCCCACACCGTTCTGACCATTCACCCCACACCGACATATAGACAGGTCCCCTTCACCCAGGTCCACCCTCCCAGCTTGGGGAACCAGAGCAAACTGATCCAGCAATCTCAACTCAGTGCAAAACTAAAACCAGGGATGCAAGACTGGAGAGCCTGGAGCCTCCAGCTGTCCGGCTTGGTCCCGGCCCTTTCCCACTGCAACCGGCCCTCGATATACACAAACCCGAGATTAACACCTTCCTCACCGCCACCTGAACAGGAGAAACACCAGCATCAGCTGGGGTTGAGTTGCAGTTGGTCCCCGTATGTGTTAAAACTCCCCGCTGTCGGATATGGAGACCAGAATCGTATGCGGTAAAACCACATAACAATTACGGCATGGAAACAGGCCATCTTGGCCCCTCTAGTCCGTGCCGAACGCTTATCCTCACCTAGCCCCACTTACCTGCACTCAGCCCATAACCCTCCATTCCTTTCCTGTAAATCTACCCATCCAATTTTTTTTAAATGATAAAATCGAACCTGCCTATGCCACTTCCACTGGAAGCTCGTTCCACACAGTTACCACTCTCTGAGTAAAGAAGTTACCCCTTGTGTTACCCCTAAACTTTTGCCCCTTAACACTCACCTCATGTCCTCTTGTTTGAATCTCCCCTACACTCAATGGAAAAAGCCTATCCACGTCAACTCGATCTATCCCCATCATAATTTTAAATACCTCTATCAAGACCCCCCTCAACCTTCTACGCTCCAAGGAATAAAGACCTAACTTGTTCAACCTTTCTCTGTAACTTAGGTGCTGAATCCCAGGTAACATTCTAGTAAATCTCTGTACTCTGTTGACATCTTTCCTATAATTCGGTGACCAGAACTGTACACAATACTCCAAATCTGGCCTTAACAATGCCTTGTACAATTTTAACTTTACATCCCAACTCCTGTACTCAATGCTCTGATTTATAAAGGAGAGCATACCAAAAGCTTTCTTCACCACCACATGAGATTCCACCTTCAGGGAAATATACACCATTATTCCTAGATTTCCTCACACTGTCTACAAGCTTTCTCTATTTGTGAACTAACCTCCTCTCTCCTAGTCTCTTCAAATTGATTCCCACCCCCCCCCCCCCCAACCATTCTAGTTTAAAGTCTCCCCAGTAGCCTTCACAGATCTCCCCACCAGGATATTTGTCCCCCTAGGTTTCAAGTGTAACCCGTCCTTTTTGTACAGGTCACACCTGCCCCAAAAGAGGTCCCAATGATCCAGAATCTTGAATCCCTGCCCCCTGCTCCAATCCCTCAGCCACGCATTTATCCTCCACCTCATTCCATTACTACTGTCACTGCCGCGTGGCACAGGCAGTAATCCCGAGATTACTACCTTTGCGGACCTTCTTCTCAACTCCCTTCCTAACTCCCTATATTCTCCTTTCAGGACCTCTTCCCTTTTCCTAACTATGTCATTGGTACCTATATGTACCACGACCTCTGGCTCCTCACCCTCCCACTTCAGGATGTCATGGACGGGATCAGAAACATCCAGGACCCTGGCACCTGGGAGGCAAACTACCATCCGGGTCTCCTGACTGCATACACAGAATCGCCTATCTGACTCCCTAACTATTGAGTCCACTATTGCTACTGCCTTCCTCTTCCTTTCCCTACCCTTCTGAGCTACAGGGCCGGACTCTGTGCCGGAGGCATGGCCGCTGTTGTTTCCCCCAGGTAGGCTGGCTCCCCCCCCCCCCCAACAGTACTCAAACAGGAGTACTTATTGTCAAGGGGTACAGCGACAGGGGTACTCTCTAGTACCTTACTCTTCCCCTTCCCCCTCTTAACCGTGACCCACCTGTCTGCCTCTCATGGCCCCAGTGTGACCACCTGCCTGTAACTCCTCTCCATCAACTCCTCACTCTCCCTGACCAGACGAAGGTCATCGAGCTGCAGCTCCAGTTCCCTGGCACAGTCCCTTAGGAGCTGCAGCTCGGCGCACCTGGCGCAGATGTGAACGTCCGGGAGGCTGGGAGACTCCAGGACCTCCCACATCCGACACCGAGAACAGCAAGCTGCCCTCACACTCATAATTCCCAGCATGGAACCATAATCCCACGGTGGATTTGTTCGGTGACTGGTGAACATACATGATTAATGACCCTGCAACTGGGGACTGAATAAATAGTTAGTCTAACAATTCTAATCATACATACCATCTCCTTGCCTTTCTTGCTTCCTCACCGCCTCTCTCGTCTCTCTTCATCTCCTCACTCTCTCATACCTCTCTTCATTTCTCTCACACTCTCTCCCCTCTATCCATCTGTTTCTCTTACTCTTCCATTCTCTCTCCCATCCCACAATCCCTATCCCTACCCTGTCACCCGCCACCTCACTCTCAATCTCTTTCACCCTCTGTCTTCCCCTCTCCATCTCCTCCTCTCTCACAAACTTGTCTCTCTCACTCACCTCCGCCACTCTGTAACCGCCTCCATTTCCAGCTCTCAAGCTCTCTATCTCTCTCCCTACATCCCACCCTCCCCCCTCTCTCAAACACTCTCCCTGCTGGCTCCCGTATCCTACATTGTCTTCCCCTCTTTCCCACCCTCTAAATCTACCACTCACCCCACGCGTTCTCCCTCTTCGCTCCCTGTCAGTCCCACTCCTCCTCCTCCTCCTCACCCTCTCTCCCGTCACACCCCGCACTCTCCACCCCATCCCATACAGTGGTATGCAAATGGTTAGGCACCACTGGTCAAACTTCCTGTTACTGTGAATAGTTAAGTGAGTAGAGGGTGAACAGGTCTCCAAAAGTCATAAAATTAAAGACAAAACATGCTTTTCAACATTTTAAGCAAGAGTAGTGCATTATTAAAAACACAAAATGCTGGCAGAACTCAGCAGGCCAGACAGCATCTATGGGAGGAGGTAGTGACAACATTTCGGGCCTGAATTAGCTTGTTAGGACAATGGCTTGTTCACAGTCATTGTTAGGACAGGCAAATTGCAAATTGCAAAGCTTTATAAATACCCTGACTCCTCAAACCTTGTCCCAACAATCAGCAGCCATGGGCTCCTCTAAGCAGCTGCCTAGCACTCTGCAAGTTAAAATAATGGATGCCCACATAGCAGGAGAAGGCTATAAGAATATAGCAAAGTGTTTTCAGGTAGCCGTTTCCTCAGTTCGTAATGTATTTAAGAAATGACAGTTAACAGGAACAGTGGAGGTCAAGTTGATGTCTGGAAGGCCAAGAAAACTTTCCAAGAAAGTTTACTAGAAAGGCAAATCAAAACCCCCATTTGACTGTAAAAATACCTTCAGGAAGATTTAGCAGCCTCTGGAGTGGTGGTGCACTGTTCTACTGTGCAGCGACACCTGCACAAATATGACCTTCATGTAAGAGTCATCAGAAGAAAACCTTTCCTGCGTCCTCACCACAAAATTCAGCATTAGAGCTTTTTCTGACATTGAGGGAGAGGTTGTTTTCTTGACACCAGACAGATGTTGTTCAGAGCTCAGATAGAGTCAGCAACCAAATGCTTGAGCATGGTGCGATGAATGTGTTGAGCTGTGAAAATCACGATGCAAGAAGCATCGTAGGATAGCCAGATGAGCCCAGGGCATGGAATTATGATATCGTAGGCATTACTGGGAATTGGTTGCACCCAACAGTCTGAGGGATGTAGAGGAACAAATTTGTAGAGAGTTCACAGACTACACCAAGAAACAATAGTTGATATAGTAAGTGATTTTAACTTTCCATATATTGACTGGGACTCTCATACTGTAAAAGGACTAGATGAGGTAGAGTTTGTCAAATGAGCCTTAATCAGTATGTAAAACATCCGGCGTAGAAGTGTGCAATAAGCTGTTGGGAAACGATCCAGGGCTGGTGACAGAAATTAGTGTATGGGAACACTTAGTGTATAGTGATCATAATGGCATGAGATTCCAAGTAAGTACGGAAAAACAGAGGCCTGGACCTCTCTTGAGATTCTAAATTGGAGAAAGATCAATTTTTATGGTATTTGCAAGGATTTGACAAGTGTGGACTGGGACAGGCTGTTTTCTGGCAAAGGAGTACTTGGTAAGTGGGGGTTCTTCAGAAGTGAAATTTTGAGGGTGTAGTGTTTGTATGTGTTTACCAAAATAAAAGTTGAAAGGTAACTGGTGCAGGGAACCTTTGTTTTCAAGAGATATCGAGGCCCTGGATATTTTGTTCCTCTAAATTCCTCAGGCTGTTGGGTGCTACCAAGACACATTAAAGACTACAATATCATATTTCCACACCCTGAGCTCATCTGACTTTCTTTAGTTGTCTTCTGTTGGTTTCTAAAAGCTTCCCAATAGTTTTTGCTCTATTATTTGTCCTCTCTTTGGCTTTTATGTTGACTTTGGCTTCTCATTTCAGCCATGGTTGTGTCCTCCTACCTTTCCATTTCTTCCACTTCTTTGGGATGTGTCTATCACTCAGCTCCCGAGTTGCTCCCAGAAACTCCAGCCATTGCTGCTCTGTCGTCACTCCTACCAGACTCCCCTTCCAGTCAGGTTTGGCCAGCTTCTCTGTCACAGAAACATGGAGAAGGTCAGAACTGAAACATGCCCACTCTGGACGATCAGAATAGTAATCTATACGGGAGACAAAATAGATGGGGGAGGTTTTAAATAGTAGTTTTGCATCTGTATTTTCTCAGGAGATGGACACCGAGTCGATACAGTTGAGGCAAGGCAGCATCAACTTCAGGGACCCTGGACAAATTACAGAGGTGTAGGTGTTTACTGTCTTAAGGCAAATTAGCGTGGATTAATCCCCAGGGCCTGACAAGTTGTTCCCTAGGACCCTGCGGAAGACAAGTGCAAAAATTGTCGGGGTCCAAGCAGAGATATTGAAATAATCCTTAGTGACAGGTGAGGTACTGGAGGATTGGAGGACAGACCATGTTGTTCCACTGTTCGAGAGGGGCTCTACGGAGAAACGAGAAAATGTTACGTTAGTGAGCTTGACATCAGTAGTGGGAAAGTTATTAGAACATATGTGCAGCAACCGGATATATAAGTATTTGGATCGATGTGGACTGATTAAGGATAGAGAGCATGGCTTTGTGCATGGTAGGTCGTGTCTAACCAGTCTTATAGAGTCTCTCGAGGAAGTTATCAGGGAAGTGGATGAAGGCAAGGCAGCTGATGTCAAGAAGGCTCAGTCATTCAGCATTCAAGATGAGATAGTAAATTGGATGAGACACTGTCTTTGGGAGAAGCCAGAGTGTGGTAGCAGATGGTTGCTTCTCTGACTGGAGGCCTGTGTCTAGTGGTTGCCACAGGGATCAGTGCTGGATCTGTTGTTATTTGTCATCTATATCAGTAATCTGGATGATAAGATGGTTAATGATCAGCAAATTTGTGGATGAAACCGAGACTGGGGATTCAGCAGACTGCGAGAAGACTATCATGGCTTGCAGTGCGAATGGGATCAGGTGGAAATATGGCTTGAGAAATGGAAAATGGAATTCAATGCAGACAAGTGCAAGGTGTTGCATGTTGGTGGGACCTACCATGGTGGGTCTTACACAGTGACTGGTCGGACATGGAGGAGTGTTGTTGAAGAATGGGATCTGGGAATACAGGTTTATATTTCACTGAAAGTGGTGTCACAGTTTGATAGGGACAGAAAGAAAGGTTTTGGCATATAGTCCTTCATAAACCAAAGCACTGAATGGTATGTTATGTTGACTTTGCACAAGACATTGGTGAGGCCTAATTTGGAGTATTTGCAGTTTTGGCCACCAACCTACAGGAAAGATGTAAAGATTTTGAAAGAATTCAGAGAAAATTCACAAGGATGTTGCCAGGTCTGGAGGACTTGGGTTATAAGGAGAGATTGAACAGGTCCGGACTTTATTCCTTGGAATGTAGAAGACTGAGGGGAGATTTGATGGAGGTATACTACAATTATGAGGTTTATAGATAGGGTAAATGGAAGTTGGCTTTTACCACTGAGATGGGGTGAGACTACAACCAGAGGCCATGGGTTAAGGGTGAAAGGTGAAACATTCAGGGGAACATGAGGGGAAACATCTGCCGGGTGAGTTTCCAAAGTGATCACCAGCTCATAACCCAGCACGGAAGGAAAGCGTGCTGGGGGGCCGGCTGGATTCAAACTCAGGACCTTTCGTCCCGAAGTCTGGCACTGATGCCACTATGCCACCAGCCAGGTCAGGAGATATTGACATGGCATTGAAACTGTGGCACTTTAAATGAACATTACATAAAGGAAAACCCCAGCTGCACGTCAACAAAGGCTATTTGTGTGAGAGGGTTTCCGTTACTGTGGGGCCAGACACCCTTTCAGCTCAGTGGGAAGAGGGAATAATTCAAATGGACAGAGTCAAACAGAGCCAAGTCACAAACTGGAAATGGCATAAGTGCCCCATTCTTACAGAGCATTGGAGAGTTTGGGGGTCATTCCAGATACCAGCACTGTGCCCAGTTAGAAGGAGATTTCGTTCTCCAATGTGTTGAACTTCACTGTAACAATGTGATGTCAGATCACACCTTGGCAACTCAAGTGATCTCATCTGAAATGTTGTCCTTCACCCACTGATTGATTTTTAAATCTTTTTACAGGTTAAAATCGACAAGGAATTTGTCTATGGGAATTCAAACACAACACACCAGTTGTGCTGTCTCTGACTAGATATTTAAGGAGCAAGGGATTCAATCAACCATCCTTCCTGCTCAGACTGTGCGGAGGGATTCACTCGGTCATCTGACCAACTGGCACGTCCATCATTTTGCACAGGGGAGAGACCGTTCACCTGCTCAGACAGTGGGAATGGATTCAGTCGGTAATCTCAACTGAAGGTACATCAGCAAGTTCACACTGGGCAAGGCCATTCACCTGTTCTGTGTGTGAGAAGGGATTCAGTCGGTCTTCTCACCTGTGGACACACCAGTCAGTTCACACTGGGCAGAGGCTGGTCATCTGCTGAATTTGTGGGGAAGGATTCACTCGGTCATCTGACCTAATGGCTCACCAACGAGTTCACACTGGGGAGAGGCCGTTCACCTGCTCAGAGTGTGGGAAGGAATTTACTCGGTCATCTTACCTACTGGTACACCAGCGAGTTCACACTGGGGAGAGGCCGTTCACCTGCTCAGACTGTGGGAAGGGATTTACTCGGTCATCTTACCTACTGGTACACCAGCGAGTTCACACTGGAGAGAGGCCATTCACCTGCTCAGACTGTGAGAAGGGATTCACTCGGTCATCTGACCTACTGGCACACCAACGTGTTCACACTGGAGAGAGGCCATTCACCTGCTCAGACTGTGAGAAGGGATTCACTCAGTCATCTTACCTACTGGTACACCAGCGAATTCACACTGGAGAGAGGCCATTCACATGCTCAGACTGTGAGAAGGGATTCACTCGGTCATCTGACCTACTGGCACACCAATGTGTTCACACTGGAGAGAGGCCATTCACATGCTCAGACTGTGGGAAGGGATTCAATCAGTTATCTGCACTGAAGGTACATCAGCGAGTTCACACTGGAGAGAGGCCGTTCACCTGCTCAGACTGTGGGATGGGATTTACTCAGTCATCTCACCTACTGAGACACCAGTCAGTTCACACTGGGAAGAGGCCGTTCACCTGCTCAGATTGTGGGAAGAGATTCACTTCGTCATCTCAACTGAAGATACATCAGCGAGTTCACACTGGGGAGAGGCCGTTCACCTGCTCAGAATGTGGGAAAGGATTCACTCAGTCATCCACACTGAAGGTACATCAACGAGTTCACACTGGGAAGAGGCCATTCACCTGCTCAGACTGTGGGAAAAGATTCACTTCGTCATCTCAACTGAAGATACATCAGCGAGTTCACACTGGGGAGAGGCCGTTCACCTGCTCAGAATGTGGGAAAGGATTCACTCAGTCATCCACACTGAAGGTACATCAACGTGTTCACACTGGGGTGTGGCTGTTCACCTGCTCAGAATGTGGGAAGGGATTCACTCGGTCATCCAACCTACAGAGTCACCAACACGTTCACACTGGGGAGAGGCCATTCACCTGCTCAGACTGTGGCAAGGGATTCAGTCATTCATCCACCCTACAGAGACATCTGCGAGTTCACACTGGGGAGAAGCCATTCACCTGCTCGAACTGTGGGAAGGGATTCACTCAATTATTTGATCTACAAAATCACCAGCGAGTTCACACTGGGGAGAGGCCGTTCACCTGCTCGAACTGTGGGAAGGGATTCACTCAGTTATCCACCCTACACAGTCACCAACGAGTTCACACTGGGGAGAGGCCATTCATCTGTTCAGACTGTGGGAAGGGATTCAGTGATTCATCTGCCCTACGCAGTCACCAACGAGTTCACACTGGGGAGAGGCCATTCATCTGTTCAGACTGTGGGAAGGGATTCAGTGATTCATCCACCCTACGCAGTCACCAACGAGTTCACACTGGGGAGAGGCCGTTCATCTGCTCAGTCTGTGGAAAGGGATTCACACAGTTATCCAGCCTACACAGTCACCAACGAATTCACACTGGGGAGAAGCCATTCACCTGCTCAGAATGTAGGAAGGGATTCAGAGATTCATCCGCCCTACGCAGACACCAGCGAGTTCACACTGGGTAGAGGCCGATCACCTGCTCAGACTTTGGGAAGAGATTCTCTCGGCTACCTCCAGCAAATGTGCATGATTGTCAAGTCATACTTGAGTTTCAGGAAGGTATTAAGAAAGAGCAAGAATTCACTGGCAGAGAGGACGGAACCTACTGCCTGAGGGTGGTTTCTGCCCAGAACATTTGGGCAGAACCCACAGCGTCACATCGGCAGCCAGGAGCAGCGTCACAACCCGCGGTGAGATGCCGAACTTTAAATAATTGTTGAGACTGTTTCAGGGAAAGGAGCACAGCTGTCACTGTGTTTGGGTTAACTCCGCCATCGGGATCATCGCATGCAGGCACTTTTTGAAAACGGCGCGAGGCTTAAGAAGAGCTCGCAAACGTTCGAGAGAGTTCACCCAGTTTGGAACCATAACGGTCCAGTAGAGAAACGGAAGTGCAGGTCTGAAATCGTCTCCGAAGTCCGAGAGGCAGCCAGTTTTTCACCTGATCCTAATGCTAATGCTACTGCCACTGCCTTCTGACTAATGCCTTATGACTATCCTTGACTAGACTAATGACTGACTAACCGCTGATTATTTATGACTACAGACTAATAATTACCAACTGCCACACTTGCGAAAATAAAAATAAAAAAGGAAAAAGAAGGAAAGTTGTTTGGTCATTGAGTGGAATCCAGTTAAAACCTTCGGGTAGGCGTATTCAGTCCCTTTCAAGTGGGGAAGCTGCACATGGGAGCAAGAACTCCGACTTGACAGTGAAAAACTGGTTGACAGTGAAAATACTGCTTGACAAAACTGTTTGACCAGGAAACAGAAATCTGGGAGCTTTGAGCTGGAACAGCAAGAGCAATAACCTGGAGTCCTGAAGAAGGAAGGAAATCAAGTTCAGATAAAACAACATCAAAACATCACTAAAAAGTTGTACTCTCACCTGTGAACAGCCTGCAGAGGGAATCAAACATGGCTGATCAAGCTGTTGGGAAATCAGTTGAGCAACTCAAGCTGGAGAGAATGACAGCAAAAAGATTGTTTTCTCATCTGGCCAACAGCATCACCAGGACCTATGAAGACATGTCTGAAGAGGAGCTCAGAGTGAGTTTCCATAAATTCAAAATGGAAGCCGAGAGAGTCATGGAAGCCAATGATAATGCGGAGGCCGGACTCACTGCAGAACGGGAGGCGGAGCTGAACACAGAGAAAGTAGCTGTGTCAACTGAACAGCAAAAAGCCGAGCTGGCAAAGACAGCAAATGAGTGTGAGTTGAAACTAAAGAAAATCAGGAGGCTGATCCAGGAGACTCTTTGGACCAACTTTGGAAATGTTGAATTGCTCACAGTACTACAAGCAGCAGAGGATGAATGTGAAGACGTCGCTGCTGTACAACCAGATGGCCACCAGGAGGCGTATGGCTTCATGCTTAACCACCTGCAAGGACTGGTAATGACAGCAAAGGAGGTGGGAACGATGGATCCCGCCAGGGGATCGGAAGCACCTTCAGAGTCGCCTAAAGGGGCTCGAACTCGACGTCCCCAAGTTGGTTTCCAAGAAGGCCCATTTCATACAGGCAAGGAGAAAGGAGGACGCTGAAAGACTAACACCGACAGCATTGGGCTTTTCCTCCAATTTTCCCACGCCAGCCATCAGACTGAAACCGACGGCCCTTCCCAAGTTTCCTGGCAGCAGACGTGATTTTCACAGGTGGAGAAAGGACTGGGAAGCACTCCAGAGGCAGGGAGAGCCGACCGGTTCAAGAGAGGTGAAAACGGTTCAACTGCTGGACAATCTGGACAACAAAGTCAGAAGAGACCTTCGCCTCAAAACTTATAAAACTGCAGATGACTTCTTCCGTGTTCTAGAAAACCGCTATGGAAATCGAGCGTGGAAATCGGAAGTGGGATAGTATCGGCGCAGCATGCGAGCCAAAATGCGGGGGTTGCGGCTGCGGAAACTGCCAGCCGGGCGGCAAAGCAATGACTCTTGCTGAAGAGAGAGAACTTGTATACAAATTCATATAAAATCAAAGCAATAGTGATAAGGGAGAAAGAAAGGCACGAACATTGACTTCTCTAACTTCCGTTAATGCGCCTCCTCCCCTTCTTACCCCATCCCTGACATATTTAGTTGCCCATCACTCTGCCTGTTCTCCATCTCCCTCTGGTGCTCCCCTCCCCCTTTCTTCCTCCCTCGGCCTCCTGTCCCATGATCCTTTCCCTTCTCCAGCTCTGTATCACTTTTGCCAATCACCTTTCCAGCTTTCAGCTTCACTCCACCCCCTCCGGTCTTCTCCTATCATTTCGCATCTCCCCCTCCCCCTCCTACATTTCAAATCTCTTAGTATCTTTCCTTTCCTTTAGTCCTGACGAAGGGTCTCGGCCTGAGACTGTGTTCCACCAGCATTGTGTGTCTGTTCTTTGAATTTCCAGCATCTGCAGATTTCCTCGTGTTTGCACAATATACAAATGATACTTCACATTATGGATCATATATACAAAAAAAATCAAAGCAATAGTGATAAGCGTGGATGCTGAAAAGGCATTTGATTCAGTTAATTGGAATTTTCTTTACAGAGTTTTACATAGATTTGGTTTCCATAACAATTATTAAAACTATACAGGCACTATATGACAACCCTACCACTAGGATTAAAATCAATGGATATTTATCAAATAGTCTTACCCTAGAAAGGGGCACAAGACAGGGTTGTGCATGGTCAGCACTACTCTTCGCATCATATCTGGAACCATTAGCTCAATACATCAGACGAAATGGGGAATTACTAGTAAAGGGACAGAGCATAAATTGGCTTGTTACGTGGATGACATTTTGATCTATCTAGGGCAACCAACATACTCTTTACCTGATTGATGCAATCCTTTGAAAGGTCAATTATCAGGATACAAGATCAACATAGATAAAACCCAATTACTTTCATATAACTATAGCCCACCAAGAGAAATTGAAAGTAGGTATCACTGGGCATGGCAAACAGAGTCTTTCAAATATTTGGGCATCATTATGCCAAAAGATTAGGCAACATTATCAGAATGTAATTATCAGCCTTTATATAAAAAAAACATTAAGGAATATTTAGCAAGATGGAACCTGATTCCTTTCTTTTAGTTTCAGTTCAAGGATTGAATCTATTATAATGAATATACTGCCCAGACTGTTATAGCTCTTTCAGCCCCTACCAATAGAGATTAATCAAAATCAATTCAATGATTGGAACAAGATGTTATCAAGGTATATTTGGCAAGGTAAAAGGCCTAGAGTTCATCTCAAAACTTTGCAATTAGCAAAGGAAAAGGGTGGATGCGGCCTAACTTCTCTTAGAGGTTATTATTTTGCAGCACAGTTGAGAGCTGTGATATGCTGGAGCAACCCATCATATGACGCTCAATGGAAAAACATTGAGGAGCGAGTACTTCCCATCCCCATGCAAGCAATTTTGGCTGATAATAACTTGCAAAGGTACATAAATACTATTGATAATCCATGGGTGAAATTGACTCTTAAAATATGGCAAACTACTATAAAAGAATATAATCTAGAGGGAGATACTGCAATTCTTCAATGGTGTGCATATGACTCGGATTTTACACCAAATAAATTGGATGCTAGATTTAAGGACTGGACAGCTAAAGGAATAACAGTTCTTTGCAACATAATGAAAGAAGGAACACTGTTCAGCTTTGAAATGCTGAAAGAGAAACATTTAGAAAAACAAGATTTTTATCAATATTTATAGATGCGACAGTATGTAAATAGGATGCTTAAAATTGTAACCAAGGCAAGCACATGCATGATAGAGCTAGTTAGAAAAGCATATAAATCAGATTACGGTAGTAGAATTATTTCAAGCATGCATAAGGGTTTGTCAAATCTTAAAACATATTTGACTTCATACATTAAAACAAAATGGGAGAAGGAAGGAGGGATAATTATATCTGAGGAAGAATGGACAATAATATGGAGGTATCAATGGAAGTGTACCAGTTCTCAGAAATGGAGGGAGTTCGGATGGAAAAACTTGATAAGATATTTTATTACACCCTCTTAGAAATCCCATTATGATAGTAACCCCACTGTTTGCTGGAGAAACTGTGGAAATCGAAATGCAAATCATCATTATATTTTTTGTAACTGCCCTGTTATCAAAGACTATTGGAGGGGGATACACAATGCCCGACATGGCATCTTTAAATGTGAAATACCCTTGGGGAGTAAGACCATATATTTTGGATATATACCTCAAGAATGGTTGAAAAAAGATAAATATTTAATGAATATATTGTTGGCGGCTGGTATAAAGACTGTTACTAGGAAATGGTTATCACAGGAGAGCCCAAGTTTAAATGCATGGATGGAAATTACAATGGACATTTACAAAATGGAGAAGATAATCATAATCTGGAACAAATTGATTCACACTGGGAAAAATTGTTTAACTATGTAATGCCTCATAGGCCTGATTTTATTCTCACAAATGAATGAATATGTTGTAAAAAAAAAAGATCACTCCCTACTTGTACATAGTTTTTTTTTCTATTTGCTTGTTTTTTCTTTCACTCTTTTCTATAAGTGTATACCTCAGATAAATTCTATGTGGAGATTTGTGGCATATATGATTATATGATATATATCTACAATGTCTGAAATACATCTTCTGGAAATATTTGATGATGAACTTCAATAAAAAAAACAAGAAAAAACAGTCAGATAAAACTTTTAAGTATATATTTTCATCAAAAATGAACAGGATTCAGCACTCCATGTGTGTATTTGCAATCGTGATAAGAAATACAGACCAGAACACGTACATGAGAGGCCAACTCAGAAAAATGGATCATCACTCTGGAAGAAACCATGAACCAGTGGAATGAGTATGACCCTCCATGGGAGACATCCCAACGATCTGAGCAGACTAGATGGTGACAAGGAAGCCTCAAGCACCTGACTGAGAGTTGGAGACCTCTCCCCGAAAAACAAAGGGGTTCCCTGCAGAAATACAGGACAAGATGCTTGACAAAAGGGGGGAAACATCAAAAATACAAGAAATATTAACAAACAAGGCAGTAAGTGCAGAAAATGCCAGAGAAACCAGACACAATCCAACACATTCCAGGATCCTGCAGCAGTTTAACTCAATCTGATTACTTACAAAGGTACAAACAAATGGCAAATATCATTCACCAAAATCTTGCTTTAGAATACAAACTCATGAATGCCCTCCATCACTTCATAAAGGTACCATAAATTCAAGCCCGATACAGTTTTAGTGTCAAAATCTTGTAAATTAGATGATAATACATTATTTCAGATAGTACAATCCATAAAAACCATCCGGATATAATATTACAGGATAAACAAACAGGAACAACTCCCCCAACAGATAAAACCATTCCCAACACACGCGTGTTCCTTGACCAGTGGAGCACCGCACCCCAGGTGTTGCTTGTGTCATCAGTCAACCAAATTATTTTCTCTGTCAATCAGCTTCCAAATGCTGTTACTCTGTCATTCGTTGCCACATCCTGCTGCTGATTCCCTTCTCCTCATCATACATTCTTACCCCGACCATCGTCCAGAACCCCAAACTCTGCCCTGTGCAGACTCGCCTCTGGTTTCTGACCCTGCTTCATTGAACATTCAACTACGGTAATTGTTTCCCATTCTGCTTTCAGTCTTTAGAGAACAGTGGCGTTCTCTAACAACACTTTAGAAGCAGGGAAAGTGACCCATAATGTGGAAATGAGTTGTGATTAAGGAGTTTAACTCCCAATGTCATTCTTCCTCATCCAGAGATTAGAGGTGTGAAGAACATCTCAGACAGAACTGCAGTCAGCTCGACTTCTTCAGTCAGTAGAAAATTAAAGGGAAACCTCTTCACCCACAGAGTGGTGACTGTTTGGAACCCATCACCACAAGGAGAGTGAGAGGGGGAAAACGGGAGGATTTAAAAGAACTGTTGTGGAACAGAATCACAGGGTCCAGCTGGCCTGAGTTGACTCTCTACTGTACACTAGGTGTGTTGTAAATTCACCAAGACAGAGTTTAAAATAGAACTGATTTATTTTTCTCAGAGCCAGAATATTAAACTCCAGTCCCATTAAAGATGAATGTACAGCAGAAGAAACTCCTCCCATGCCCAGTGACCAGGGTGCAGAACTGGGTGTGGTGAGCAGCAGCAATAATTGCAGAGTTCAGCACCGACAGACACTCTCGAAATTGCATTCAGCAACGGTGATGGACAAATATCCAGCATGCAGCTCATTGAAACTTTCTCCCCAGTGTGAAACCGGTAGTCTGTCACAAGTATAACAATGTTTAGGTTACGACTAGAGATGACAGGATTTTGGAGTGCGGGGCTATCCAATGAGAGACATGTTCTTTCTTGTGAGTTTGGAAGAGAGATTTTGTGCTCTTTTGCAGGGGAGAGATGAGAAGATGTGAATGGAGAGAGTGGGCCCTTTTGCTTTTTTTTATTTTCTTTACTAACCCTATAGTCAAAGTAAGAATTATAAAGCTCAATCATTTAATCACATATTGTGTACCGTTTTGTATTTCAGGGTACTGATTTGTTACAGGGGACACAACACACAGCACCCACCCAAACAAGATTTCTTAAGTTTGGCTGGGCTGCGGGTCTATCACCCCCTATATTAAACTGAGAGCCAAAGCGAGAGTTACATAAGGTTAGATTAAAGGACACTGAGGCTGTCTACAAGAAGGGTCAGAGCTGTCTCTATTTCCTGAGGAGACTGAGGTCCTTTAACATCTGCCGGATGATGATGAGGATGTGGTGCCCAGTGCTATCATGTTTGCTGTTGTGTGCTGGGGCAGCAGGCTGAGGGTAGCAGACACCAACAGAAACAACAAACTCATTCGTAAGGCCAGTGATGTTGTGGGGGTGGAACTGGACTCTCTGACGGTGGTGTCTGAAAAGAGGATGCTGTCCAGGTTGCATGCCATCTTGGACAATGTCTCCCATCCACTCCATAAAGTACTGGTTAGGCATAGGAGTACATTCAGCCAGAGACTCATTCCACCGAGATGTAACACTGAGCGTCATAGGAAGTCATTCCTGCCTGTGGCCATCAAACTTTACAACTCCTCCCTCGGAGTGTCAGACACCCTGAGCCAATAGGCTGGTCCTGGACTGGTTTCCACTTACCCCTAGACATTGATAGAGCTTGTTTCTTATTATTGATTATTATTCCTACACTTCTATGTTTATTATTGCTAACCTGTTTTATATATGTATTTGCATGATTGATACTGTTTTGCTTATTTTACTAATAAACACCTTTAGCTAAAGTGATAGATTTCCCTTATCTGATCTGGTTGTGTGAGAAACCAGAAATACAGGCAGCAGAAACGGATGTTGACGAGTTTCTGTTAAATCCGGACCCTGTGGGTTTAAAGAAGGCTAAAAAGACTGAGTTGTGGGAAATGGTGGAGTCCTTGGAATTCAAGGAGGTTAAGAAAGGGATGATGATGGCAGAGATACAACGTAAGATAGCTGAACATTATGTCACGATGCAGATATTCAAGGCGGAGTTGTTAGAACACTTTCCTGTAGGGAAAAAGTGGCCGTGAACCAGAACTGGCCTAGAGATAAGTGGGTGGTGTTGTTACAAAGTGTACTTAAAGGGAAGGCTTAAGGAGTATATGCTGCGTTGTCTGCGGAGGTTGCAGAGGATTATGAGGAAGCAAAACTGGCTATCCTTCGGGCCTATGAGCTGGTACCCGAAGCGTATAGACAAAAGTTCAGGGAGTTAAGGAAGCAGTGGAATCAGACGTTCACAGAGTTTGCCTACGAGAAGTGTGTGTACTTTGACCGCTGGTGCGCTGCAGAAGGGGTTGAGGAGGATTTCTACCGCATACGAAAGTTGATCCTGATCGAAGAATTAAAAGGTTGTGTTCCGGATAATGTCCGGACATACCTGAACGAGAAGAAGAATAAGTCCATATCAGAATCTGCCAAGCTAGCAGATGAATACGCCTTAACCCATAAAATGAAATTTTCCCCAAATAAGTGCTACCACAGGAGTAGTAGGGATGGTAGAGAAAGCCTACCGGGTAATTCTGAGACTAAGCCGGGGTCTACCGGAAAAGACAAGGAGGAAAAGCAGTCTGGCAGGAGGTCTCCTAGTTTTGTGTGTTATAAATGTGGGAAATCTGGCCACATAGCATGTAAGTGCTTTGCTCCGAAGAAGGAGACGGGGAAAGGAAAGGCGGCCGCGCCGACGAGCTGTGTTAAGCCGGTTGAAATGCCGTTAAAAGAGGAGGAGCTAAACCGAGTTCAGGAGGGATGTGAGAAATTCTCTTCAACTGGGTTGGTATCTGTGAGTGAGGGGTCACCCCCAGTACCAATAAGAATCTGGAGAGACACTGGGGCTTTTTAGTCCTTAATCCTAAGCAGAGCATTGGAATTCAGTAGTGAGACAGATACTAGTGACGAGAACGTGATAGAGGGGATTGGAAGGGAACTGAGGCCATACCGTTGCATGAAGTATTTCTGAAAAGTGACCTGATATCTGGACCAGTCACGATAGGGGTACGGTCTGCACTCCTGATACCCGATGTAGATGTCTTACTCGGGAATGACCTGGCCGGGGCGGGGGGGGGGGGGGGGGGGTGTTCTCTGCAGTTCAGCTCATGAGCAAGCCTGCCAGGACTGAGGACCCGCTCATAGTTTCTGAATTTCATCCCGCAGGTGCAGTCACCAGAAGGATGTCGAGGAAAGCTGTTAAGACAACTGCTGATTTAGCTGAGTCCAACCTTGATTTAGCAGAGATGTTTTACCAGCCCTGTACCAGGAGAGGTTGGAGGATGGCAAAACGGAGAATAGTGGGGCTAAGGGAAGTAAGGGTAACAAAGCCGAGTTAGTGTTGTCAAGGAACAGAATTTTGAAATTAGCCCGTAAGATACCCCTGGGTGGACATTTTGGAGTGAGGAGGGAATTTATGGAGGCACAGAGCCAAGATGAGGAACAGATGTGGCAGTTAGAAGGTCCAGGGTTGGACACGGATGATCTGTCTGGCTTGACAGAGCTGGTTGTAGTTGAAGAATTTAAGTGTGTTCCCGATAATGCAAAGGCTTTCCGAGATGAAAAGGATGCCTCTACCTTGAGGGAGTCTGCTGGGTTAGCAGACGAGGTTGTTTTAACCCGCAAGGTTGAGTTTACTCCAGATGGGAGTTGCCCAGAGAGTAACTGGGAGGATCAGGGGAACTTGGAATTTGAAACTGGGACTGGTATTGAAAGCCTAGAAGAGGCAGACGTCCCATTTGCCTGTGTTCGGGTTGTGAAGGTACCTGTGGATTCACAGGGTATTGAACCTTGTGTGGAGACTCAGGAAAGGTCTGAGGTGTCTGATTTGGTTAAAAAGCAATGCAATCCTTTTGGGTCAGATGGACTTGGTTCAGTGAAGAAAGGGTTAAACTTGGCACCAGTAGAAAGTGAGGATTCTCAGTCACTTGTGTTAAAAGTTAGTGATGAGATAAAAGCTGGTGAGATGGATGTTATTGAAGATACTGAGGGAAAAAGTGTTACTGGACTTTTGAATAAAGTAAATGTAAAGTCAGGTTTGGTTCCAGGACTGTTATGCAAAGGGAAGGGACTGTTAACTAAACAATGGTTTGTTAACAAGGTGTTTGTTTTGAAATTTAAGGATAAACAACTTGGTGATGTTGCTCAAGTATGTGATTTGGAGAGGCAGAACTTGAAGTGTTGTTTTGGCCCAGAGAGACCATCTGCTAGTGTCATTAAGGAAACTAATCAAATTAAAGATCCTGAAGATAAAATTAATGACCTGCTTAAAATTAATGAGTGGTGTGGAAGTTCAGAAAATGGGCTTAGTTTAGAAAACATTGGTGATAAGCTTTGTTTTTCTGGATGAAGCTTGTGAAAGTTAAAGATGATATCATAGTAGGTTGACTGAAAGTTAAGTTTAGAAGTAAAATAGAGATTACTATTTGCACAAACTTCTGTAATGTACTACATTATAATCACACATGTATTGGTTCACTCTTTGTGATATACACCTAAGCTAAGAATTAACTCCACTGTAGAAAAAGAATTACTGTCACTTATCCTGGCATTACAGCATTTTGAGGTCTACATTTGTCCAGCACAGAAACCAGTGATAGTTTATACTGATCACAACCCCTTGGTATTTTTGACAAAAATGAAGAATAAAAATAGACGGTTATTAAGTTGGAGTCTGTTGTTACAAGAATTTGATATTAAAATACAACATGTAAAGGGAAATGATAATGTAATTGCTGATTGTTTATCTAGGTGTTAATTTGAAAGTATATCTGTGTTATCCTTGTAGTTAAAAACCACTTCTGTATTAGATTAGACTCTGTAATGTGCTTTACTAGTTAATCTTCACCCCGGTGAAAATTCTTTGAAGGGTGGGGGTGTTCTGTGTGCTGAACAGACCAGATGGAAATGGGGTCCAGAGCTGACCCTTCCCCCCCCCCCACCTTTGAGGACTATGCTGCTAATGAGAGAGAGAGAGAGAGAGAGAGAGAGAGAGAGAGAGAGAGAGAGAGATGAAGAACAGAGGTAGAGACATCTGCTACAGATTAGAGAGAGAGAGACGACTGATTTATGTATTATGGCTTCTTCACTGATGGAAAGGTAAACAAAACCTTTTGCTGCAGGGACACTTCTTTCCTCGTTAACATTCCTGAGGAGACATCAGGAGTGGCCTAGTTTGATGGACATAGACATATTGAGTTGATGGATGGCTGATACCCTGTCAGTGGGGATAAAAGACGGGTCTGGGGAGACACTCCTCAGACACAGCAGTGGTCACTGAAAGAGTGTTGTGCACCCACAGGAGGGTGGGAGCTTAGAGGACCGAATCAGGAGATCGGTCACAAAAGCTCACAGTGTGACGGCAGGGCTGGTGGGGGCTTGTGTGTGTGTCCACTCATGCCAGAGTGACGAGTCCACCACTGAAGAACAGTCCAGCTGAGAACGGAGGGGTCATAATCGAATGACCACAACGGTACAATGGCACAAGAAGACAACAGAAGGTTTGCCTGCTGCAGCTGCCCAATCTCATGCTCGCTCTCGCTCTCTCTCTCCCTCTCCAACAATTGCAGCACAGCAACGGTACCTCAGCATGGACGAACTGAACTGAACTTTATATTCTCTTACGACTATTCATTTACCCCTAGACATTCATAGAGCTTGTTTATTATTATTGATTATTATTCCTAGACTTCTATGTTTATTATTGCTAACCTGTTTTATATGTATATTTGCATTATTGTTACTGTTTTGCTTATTTTACTAACAAACACCTTTAGTTAAAGTACCACCAGACTCCAACGTATCCTTCCATTTCTGCTGGTCTGTTAACCCAGTTACGGGGTACATAACAGCATAATTTACTTAGTATTATTTAATTATTTATGGTTTCATATTGCTATATTTCCTATTCTTGGTTGGTGCGACTGTAATGAAACCCAATTTCCCTCGGGAACAATAAAGTATGTTTGTGTCTGATTACTGAGTGAATTGCTAACCACATTCACAGCAGGTGAACGGACACTCCCCGGTAAGAACTCAATGATGCACACTTGGTTGATTTGGCTGAGAAAATCTTTTCCCGAAGTCTGAGCAGGTGATCAGCTTCAACCCAGTGTGAACTCGCTGATGTACCTTCAGTTTAGATGACTGAGTGAATCCCTTCCCACAGTCTGAGCAGGTGAACGGCCGCTCCTCGGTATGAATTCGCTGGTGTGCCAGTAGGTCGGATGACCGAGTGAATCCCTTCCCACAGTCTGAACAGGTGAATGGCCGCTCCCCGGTGTGAATTCGTTGGTGTGCCAGTAGGTCGGATGACCGAGTGAATCCCTTCCCACAGTCTGAGCAGGTGAATGGCCTCTCTACAGTGTGAATTCTCTGATGTACCTTCAGTTGAGATGATTCAGTGAATCCCTTCCCACAGACTGAGCAGGTGAATAGCCACTCACCAGTGTGAACTGACTGGTGTCTCAGTAACTGAGATGACCGAGTGAATCCCTTCCTACAGACTAAGCAAGTGTACAGCCTCTCCCCAGTGTGAACTGACTGGTGTACCTTCAGCTGGGATGAGCAAATGAATCCCTTCCCACAGTCTGAGCAGATGAAAGGCCTTTCTCCAGTGTGAACTCTCTGATGTACCTTCATTTGGGATGACCAAGTGAATCTCTTCCCACAGTCTGAGCAGGTGAATGGCCTCTCCCCGGTGTGAACTCGCTGATGTACCTTCAGTTGGGGTGAGCAAGTGAATCCCTTCCCACAGTCTGAGCAGGTGAATGGCCGCTCCCCAGTGTGAATTCGCTGGTGTGCCACTAGGTTAGATGACCGAGTGAATCCCTTCCCACAGTCTGAGCAGGTGAATGGCCTCTCCCCGGTGTGAACTCGCTGATGTACCTTCAGTTGGGATGACCGAGTGAATCTCTTCCCACAGTTCGAGCAGGTGAATGGCCGCTCGCCGGTGTGAACTCGCCGGTGTGCCATTAGGGCGGATGACTGAGTGAATCCCTTCTCACAGTCTGAGCAGGTGAATGGCCTTTCGCCAGTGTGAACTGACTGGTGTGTGAGTAGGTCGGATGACTGAGTGAATCCCTTTCCACAGTCTGAGCAAGTGAATGGTCTCTCTCCAGTGTGAACTCTCTGATGTACCTTCAGTTGGGATGACCGAGTGAATCCCTTCCCACAGTCTGAGCAGGTGAATGGCCGTTCCCCGGTGTGAACTCGCTGGTGAGCCATTAGGTTAGATGACAAAATGAATCTTTCCCCACAAATTCAGCAGATGACCAGCTTCTGCCCAGTGTGATCTGACTAGTGTGTCACAGGTGGGAAGACGACTGAATCCCTTCTCACAAACAGAACAGGTTAACGGCCTTGTCCCAGTGTGAACTTGCTGATGTACCTTCAGTTGAAATGACCGAGTGAATCCCTCCCCACAGTCTGAGCAGGAAGGATAATCGAGTGAATCCCTTGCTCCACTTCTTAAATATCAAAAGAGGCAGCAAAACGTGTGTGTTGTGTTAAACATTCCCGTAGACGAATTCCTTGTCATTTTTAAACTGTAAAAAGATTTACAAAATCCATCAATTGGTTTAGAACAACTTTTCAGCTGAGATCACTTGAGTTGTCAAGGTGTGATCTGACATCACACTGTTACAGTGAAGTTCAACCCAATTTGGAGAGAGAAATGACCTTCTAACTGGGCACAGTGCTGGTATCTGGAATGACCATCAAACTCTCTGATGTTCTTCCTGTCTCTATAAGAATGGGGCATTTCTGCCATCTCCAATCTGTGACCTGGCTCAGTTTGACTCTCTCCATTGGTATTATTCCCTGTTCCCACTGAGCTGCATGGGTGCTGGCCCCACAGTAACTGAAACACTCTCACACAAATAGCCGGCAGAGCATTCCAAACACCCACCACTCTCTGTGTGAAAAACTTACCCCTGACATCAACTCGGTATCTATTTCCAAGCACCTTAAAACTATGTCCCCTCGTGTTAGCCATTTCAGCCCTGGGAATAAACCTCTGGCTGTCCACACGATCAATACCCCTCATCATCTTATACACTTAAAAATGCTCTAAACATAAAGAATGAAATTATACATTGCTTTGAGTACTTGTAAGAAGTATACAACATTATAAGGGTAAAGATAGGGTAAATGGAAGGAGGATTTTCCACTGAGGTTGGGTGCAATGATAACCAGAAGTCATAGGTAAGTGGAGAAGGTGAAAATTTAATGGGTGGTGTGCCACTAGGTTAGATGACCGAGTGAATCCCTTCCCACAGTCTGAGCTGGTGAACGGCCTCTCCCCAGTGTGAACTCGCTGATGTACCTTCAGATGAGATGACTGAGTGAACCCCTTCCCACAGTCTGAGCAGGTGAATGGCCTCTCTCCAGTGTGAACTCGCTGATGTACCTTCAGATGAGATGACAGAGTGAACCCCTTCCCACAGACAGAGCAGGTGAACGGCCTCTCCCCGGTGTGAACTCGCTGATGTACCTTCAGTTCAGATGACCGAGTGAATCCCTTCCCACAGTCTGAGCAGGTGAACGGCCTCTCGCCAGTGTGAACTCGCTGATGTACCTTCAGTACAGATGACTGAGTGAATCCCTTCCCACAGTCTGAGCAGGTGAACGGCCTCTCTCCAGTGTGAACTCGCTGATGTTTCTTCAGATTAGATGACTGAGTGAACCCCTTCCCACAGTCTGAGCAGGTGAATGGCCTCTCCCCGGTGTGAACTCGCTGATGTTTCTTCAGATTAGATGACTGAGTGAACCCCTTCCCACAGTCTGAGCAGGTGAACGGCCGCTCCGCGGTGTGAACTCGCTGGTGAGCCATTAGGTGAGATGACTGAGTGAACCCCTTCCCACAGTCTGAGCAGGTGAACGGCCGCTCCACGGTGTGAACTCGCTGGTGAGCCATTAGGTCATATGACCGAGTGAATCCTTCCCCACAAATTCAGCAGATGACCAGCCTCTGCCCAGTGTGAACTGACTGGTGTGTCCACAGGTGGAAAGACCGACTGAATCCCTTCCCACACACAGGATAGGTGAATGGCCTTGCCCCAGTGTCAACTTGGTGATGTCCCTTCAGATGAAATGTCCAACTGTATCTATTCCCACTGTCTGAGCAGATGAATGGGTTCCCCACCTGTTTGAAATGACGGGCGTGCCAGTCGGTCAGATGATCGAGTAAATCCCTCCCCACAGTCTGAGCAGGAAGGATGATTGTGTGAATCTCTTGCTCCTCTTCTTAAGTATCTGGACAGAGACAGCAAAACTGGTGTGTTGTGTTCGGGATTCCCGTAGACAAATTCCTTGTCATTTTTAACCTGTAAAAAGATTTACAAAATCCATCAATGGGTGTAGGACAACATTTCAGATGAGATCACTTGAGTTGTCAAGGTGTGATCTGACATCACACTGTTAAAGTGAGGTTGAACCCAAGTTGGTGAGAGAAATCATCTCCTGACTGGGCACAGTGCTGGTATCTGGAATGATCATCAAACTGTCTGATGTTCTTCCTGTCTCTCTAAGAATGGGGCATTTCTGCCATCGCCAATTTGTGACTTGGCTCAGTTTGACTCTCTCCATTGGTATTATTCCCTGTTCCCACTGAGCTGCCTGGCCCCACAGTAACTGAAACACTCTCACCGAAAAAGCCGGCAGTGCATTCCATGCACCCACCAGTCTCTGTGTAGAAAACTTACCCGACATCCCCTTGGTATCTATTTCCAAGCACCTGAAAACTCTGCTCCCTCGTGTTAGACATTTCAGCCCTGGGAAAAATCCTCTGGCTATCCACACGATCAATACTCCTCATCATCTTATACACCTAAAAAGGTTCTAAACATAAACACGGAAATTATACATTGCTTTGAGAATTTGTCAGACGTATACAAAATGATGAGGGAGAAGATTGGGTAAATAAATACAAGCAGCTTTTTCCACTGAGGTTGGGTGGGATGACAACCAGAGGTCAGGGGTAAGTGGGGAAGGTGAAAATTTAATGGGAACATGTGGAAAAGCTCTTTACTGAAACGGCTGTGAGAGTGTGGAATGAGATGCCAGCTCGGTTTCACCATTTAAAAGAAGTTTGGATGGGAGGCTGGATGGTAGGGGTATGGATGGCGATGGTCTTGGTGCAGGTAGTTGCACATCTTAAATGTTTTTTCAGCATTGACTAGATGGGCCAAATAGCCTCTTTCTGTACTGAACTTCTCCATGTTTCTATGTCAGAGAAGCTGGCCCAACTTGTTTGGAAGGGAAAAGGTAGGAGTGACAATGGAGCAGCAATGGCTGGAGTTTCTGGGAGCAATTCGGAAGCTGAGTGATCGATGCATCCCAAAAAAGTGGAAGCATTGGACAGGCAGGGGGACACAACCGTGGCTGAAATGAGAAGCCAAAGACAACATAAAAGCCAAAGAGAGGGGAAACAAAAGAGCAAACACTATTTTGAAGCTTTTAGAACCTAACAGAAGACAACTAAAAAAAACTCAGATGAACGCAGGACGTGGAATTATGATATTGTAGTCATTAATGAGTCTTGGCAGCACCCAACAGTCTGAGGCATTTAGAGGAACAAAATATCTGGGGCCTCAATATTTCCTGAAAGTCAAGGTTTCTGCACTGGTTACGTTTCAACTGTTACGTTGTTAGGCACATACAAACTCTACACCCTCAAAATTTCACTTTTCAAGGCTTCCCACTTACCAAGTACTCCTTTGCCAGGAAACAGCCTGTCCCAAACCACACTTGTCAGATCCTTCCTGATACCATCAAAATTGACCTTTCTCCAATTTAGAATCTCAACCCATGGTCCAGACCTCTCTTTTTCCATCTTTATTTTGAATTTCATGGCATTATGATCACTAATTTCTGTCACCAGCCCTGATCATTTCCTAACAACTTATTGCACACTTCTACGTCAGGAATTTTACATACTTATTAAGGGCACATTTGAGAAACTCTACCCCATCTACCCCTTTTACACTATTCGAGTCCCAGTCAATACAGGTAGTCCCTGAGTTACAAACGTCTGACTTACGAACAACTTGTACTTACGAACCGAGGAAGGAGAACGCAGTCCGCCATTTTAAGTCATTGCCATTGACACTGTGTTGAGTGTTTAACTTTGTATTGGGCTTAAATTTTTCTTAGTAAGATTTACCCTGACCCCACATCCCCACCTCCCGCCATTCCTGTCAGCTGGTGGCGCAGTCAGCTCAGCACCGGGCTAGAGAACGGAGGTTCCCGAGTTTGTTTTAGTGACAGACTGCTCCCGTGCCGGGTTGATGTCGATCCAGTGACTCCCGTACCCTCCATGCAGGGTTGCTGTTGAGATCGCAACTCGAACTCGTAAAAAAAAACACTGCCACCTCCAGTTTAAATTCCCACACAGAATATTCTGGAGGATCAAATACCCAAACCAGCACAGCCCCCTCTTGTCCCATTTAACCTGTCTCAGTGCGGTGCAGTTTAGGACACGGGGAATTTATTGCTGCAGTTCTTAGGACCCAGTGGAGCTCGGGAGCTGGCGCAGGTCGGCACCCACCGCCTGCAGTGTTTCTGTTCCATTGACAGGAAGCGATCGCATTGGAAAATAAGGTGTGAATAATAAAGCGTTTGGAAAGAGGTGAAATGCCATCCATCATTGGAAAAGTGTTAGGCTACAGTCGGTCAACTATTGTAACAAATCTAAATGATAATGGATAAATTGAGAATAATGGAGCATGTGAAAGTCCCTGCCATGATGAAAGCCACAATTATTACTAAGCAACATGATAGTTTAATTATTGGAATACTTACATTTCTTAAGTGTTTTATATGCATAGAAAAGTAAAATATATACTAAGACAAATGTTTGACTAACTGACGCTAAATAATACCGGATGTACTTGTTCCGAGATACGTACAAATCTGTCTTAAAGACGGACTCAGGAATGGAACTCATATGTAACCCGGGGACTGCCTGTATATGGAAAGTTAAAATCACTTACTGAATCAACTTTTGTTTCTCGGCATGGTCTGCAATCACTCTACAAATTTGTTCCTCTAAATCCCTAAGACTGTTGGGTGTAAACAAGTTCCAATAATGTCTACAATATCATATTTCCACACCCTGAGCTCAACTGGATTTCCTACGATGCTTCTTGCATTGTGACATACACAGCTCAGCACATTCATCGTACCATGCTCAACCATGACTTCAATGTTTGACTAAATTAGACTCACCAAACTTTCTCCTGACTGAGTCAATGGAAATTCTGAGTCAGAAGGGTTCTCTCCAGTTGATGCTCTCAGTCCTCGGGGTGGTTCACTTGTTGCTGTTCCCGTCTTCAGCTGTGGTTTGCTTCCAGTTGGGGTATTTCTTCCAATAAACCTCTCACTGCAGGTCTAACTTTAACCAGAGAGATAATAAAGCACATTAACAATAAAAAGGAGAACCAAACATTTCTGCTTCATGTTACTAAGATCAAAACTCACTGAAAGTTAAAAGTTGAATGCAGATATAATGATCTCAGTAAACAATCTTTTATTGTCCGTCACATGTCACAAAATGATATGGGATAAGGAGCCATCATTCAGTCAGGAACAGAATTAGATGATTCAATCCATCTGGTCTGCCCCACCATTCAACCATGGTTGATTTTTATTCCAACACAATATTCCTGCCTTCCTCCTGTAACCCTGCAGCTACTTAGCAATCTGGAATTTATTAATCTCTGTCATAAATATACCCGAATGGCAGCCTCAACCAACCTCTGCTGCAACAAACTCCACAGATCAGACATCTTTTGGACAACACGTTTTTTCTCAGTTTTAAAGTTTCTCAACTTTATTCTGAGATTGTGCTCTCATATCACAGACTCTCTGTCTAATGGAAACCACCTCTCCATGTCCACTGTAACCAGGCTTTTCAGCATTTGGTAGGTTTACTTAACCATACATCCCTCCACCGTCCCTCTGAACTCCATTGACCATAGGTCCAGAACCATCAAATGCTCCTCACACATAAATTCAATCATTCCTGAGATTATTCATGTGAACCTTGTTAGCAACTATTGTACTGAACACATTTCCAGGAAAAACAGACAAATTGCTACCAGGTTAATTTATAGGGAAAGTTGTGCTTTCTTCACTGTTGTACCAGCACAGAACGAGCCATTTCCATTCCCAGGTTAAATCAGGTCAATTTCAGGAAATATCAACCAGTCCAGGGTGAATGTAATAAAAAGAAGCTGCAATTACCAGAAATGCTCAGCAGGTAAGGAACAGCTGTGGGGAGAGGAACAAACATTACAATTCAGGTTAATAACGTTTCGTCAGAATGACTTCAAACGTTTTCAGTTTTTAGTGCAGATCTCCCGCAACTTGAGATTCTGCTTGACTTGCACTGAGTGGCCAACAGGTGACAGTGAGAGGGGGGATTTCTAAACACAGTTTGAACACCAAACTTGCAGGTTTATTTTTACTGTTGTAAACACAGAAAAGCTCATTTACTCATAGCCACTCCTCAGATTAGTAATCAATGCTTCCAAAGGAACTCCAGAAACAAACATCTGATCCTACAACAGAAGTACTCGCTCAACACCTCATAAGCCCAAGCAGCTCGATTCCTGGGCCCAGTTTACCTGGATCAAAAACTGTGATATCCCAGGACCCAACCTCACATAGTCACACCGCTGAATCTGCTGCTCACCGACCATGAGAGTTTCACACATCATCCCTGAATCTCACACTGGGTAGTGCAATCCGGGATTTCCCCACCACCAATGTGCAGCTGCTCGAAATTTCTGCTTCATTGCAGAAGGACGACCATCCAGCCCCACCCGTAGAAGCACTAACCGCAGTCAAAGCCATCACAGGACTAGAGTCCAAGCACCAACTCTCACAGTACTCTTTGCTGACTGTAATATGATGAAGTGTGTCAGCCCGTCACTGTTCATAAACTAGCACCTCCACACCAATGCACAACAGAACTGGTACCTGATGACCCTCTGCCATTCCAGCTAACAAAAAGTGATTTTGGAAATAACTCAGTGAGGTCAAAGGTGTAAAAGAATAGTTCACAATGAAGACTATGGTTAGAAGGATTGCTGATATATATCACTGAAAAGGTGAGATACAGGGTGGACCAAGGTTGACCCAGATAGTTGATGCATATCACTGAAGCTGGGGGGGGAAGAGACTGGACAGAGGTTGAACAAGATGGGCAGGGAATGAGCAGATGGAACCAGATATCAAGGACAATCACTGATGGTTCTCCAGCAATATGCAGATACTGAATTAATGGTACATACTACTGTATAAAGGATTCTAAAATGACAAAGTTAGAACAAACAGTAAGAACTTTGCCAGATATATTTTGATCCTCACCATATTTTTATCAACAAGCTTTCCATCCGGACACTTCATGCTTTTTATGGTAACTACTCTACCCATGACAGTGAGGATCTGCAGAGACATTTGGATCCAGATCAGCACATCACAGCAACCACTCTACCCCTAGACTTCCCAGTCCCTTGGTAAAGCAGGCAATGAAATCAAAGATCCCCACAACCTGCGACGTTCTCCTTTCTCAGACACCCCAGTCTGGGAGAATACACAACAGCCACAAAGCTCACGGACAAATGTGAGGAGCCTCAGGAAGCGAGGTGACTTGGGGAAAGTTAACGAAACTCAGTGGCCAACATCAGATTTCCCCAACACAACATGTGATCTTGCATCACAAACCGGAGGGCGGGAGAGTTCTGCAGGAAAAAGCCTTATGTGACCTGTCCGTGGGTCACCCATTTCAACTCTGCAGAAATAAGACAGCCTGGGCACCTGGTTTGGATCGTTCAATGCAGATTAAGTGAAGTCGACACATTTCTGACGAGCCCAGATAATCGGAAAATAAATGAGTAATTGGTCCTCAGTTCGGAGCTCACAGCCAACATCGGATCTCCCCTCTCGGGATCGGTCTCAATACTCACCGATGGGAAAGCGATATCATTGGCCCACAGACTGTGATCCAACCCCTGGCTCCCCGACCCAGGAGGCGAGGACACCTTCCCCGATCCCACAGACAATCCACTTCAGCACTGAGCGGAAAGGAAAACACCGCTGAGCATGTGAGCATGAGCGAAGGGATTGTTACATCGGCGGTTAAATGGGAGGGGCAAATGGGATCACGTGACTGGTGGAATCTCCCACCCCAGGCAGAGAGTCCAGCTACCCACCACTTCTGTGGAAAGAGACAACCTTGCCACTTACATCTCCTCTCACCTTAAATGTATTAGACATTTAAACCCCCAGGAAAAATATACCATCTGTCCACTCAGATTCAGTTTTATTATCACTGGCGTGCGTCATGAAATTTGTTAATTTTGCAGCAGCAGTTCAATGCAATACATAATATAGAAGAAAAAAATAAAATAATAAAAATAAATAACTAAATCAATTACAGTATACATATATCTGGGACCATTGCTCGTCGTGATTTTTATAAAATGACCTGGATGAGGAAGTGAAGGGATGTGTTAGTAAATTTGCTGATGACACAAAGCTTGGGGGTGTTGTGGATAGTGTGGAGGGTGTTAGAGGTTACAGCGGGACATTGAAAGAATGCAAAACTGGGCCGAGAGGTCGCAATTGGAGTTCAACCCGGATAAGTTTGAAGTTGTTCATTTTGTTTGGTCAAACATGATGGCAGAATATAGCATTAATGATAAGACTCATGGCAGTGTGGAGGATCAGCGGGATCTTGGGGTCCGAGTCCATAGGACACTCAAAGCTGCTACGCAGGTTGACTCTAATGGTTAAGATGACGTATGGTGCATTGACCTTTATTAATTGTGGGAATGCGTTTAGAAGTGAAAGGTAATGTTGCAGCTATACAGGACCCTGGTCACATGCCACTGTGCTCAATTCTGGTCGCCTTACTACAGGAAGAATGTGGAAACCTTAGAAAGAATGCAGAGGAGGTTTACAAGGATATTGCCTGGATTGGGGAGCATGCCATATGAGAATAGGTGGACTGAACTCGGCCTTTTCTCCTTGGAGTGATGGAGGATAAGAGGTGACCTGATCGAGGTGTATAAGATTATGAGAGGCATAGGTCGTGTTCAAGGTTTCAATGTCCATTTGGAAATCAGATGGCAGAGGGGAAGAATCTGTTTCTGAATCACTGAGTGTGTGCCTTCAGGCTTCTGTACCTCGCTATCTGATGGTAACATTGAGAAAAGGGCAGCCCTGGGTGCCGGAGTTCCTGAACAATGGACGCTGCCTTTTGAGACACTGCTTCTAATCCTCTGGTAATCTTATAAACATCTATCCAGTCTCACCCCAGAGAAAACAACACAAGATTGTCCAGCCTCTCGTTATAGCTCATGCCCTCTAATCCAGGCAGTGTCCTGGTAAACTTCTTCTGCGCCCTTTCCAAAGCCCCGACATCCTTCCGAGAATGGGGGCGACCAGAACTGTATGAAACCCTCCAGATGTGGGCTAACTAGTTTTATAAAGCTGCAACACAATTTCCCGACTTTTGAACTCAATGCTTCAACTGATAAAGACAACCATGCCATTTGCCTTCTTAACCACCCGATCAATCTGTGCAGTCTCTTTCTTGGAACGATGAACTTGGAGTCTAAGATCCCTCAGACAGGATGAAGAGGTCAATACTCCCCAATGCCATTAGGCTTTACAATTCAACCGCCAGGACTTAAGAACTTTTTAAAAAGCTATTATTAAGGCTTTTTGAGATAGTGATTTAGATGCATATCAATTTTTTTACTGAGTTAAGTATTGTATGTAATTAGTTTTGCTACAACAAGTGTATGGGACATTGGAAAAAAAAGTTGAATTTCCCCATGGGGATGAATAAAGTATCTATCTATCTATCTATCTATCTATCATCAACACTGTTCAGGGTTTTGCATTTAACAGTGTACTGTCGCATACATTCGACCTACCGATCTGCCAAGATGATCATCACTAATCAAATCTCACTGAGATTTCTCAGGTCCTGTTGAATTTATTGCCAAGTGCACAAGTACGGGAAGGTACAGGTACAGAGAAACACTGACTTGTGGCAGCATCACAGGCAAGTACATTCAGATAACACACGGAACACAAATTATACATTTCTCTGTCAGTAACAATACAGAACCATGTTTTACTTCATCCTGCTAATAGGACCAGAACAACAGGGGCTGAGCGCCGGCTCATCTCAGACGGTTCGGTGTGAAGGTCTCACAACCCGGACCGACCCCGGCAGATTCTGTGAAGGAAGCGAGGCGAGGCCACCAGTTCGGAAAAGTTCATCCCCTCCCCTTTCAGGTTTCACCGATCACCTTGTGTTTCTCTCTCCCTCCCCACCCCCACCTTTTATTCTCCAGTCCTGCCGAAGGGTTTCGGCCGGTAATATCGACTGTACTCTTTTCCTGGATTCTGCCCGGCCTGCTGAGTTCCTCCAGCATTTTGTGCGCGTTGCTCGCATTTCCAGCATCTGCAGATTTTCTCTTGTTTGAGTTCGGGAAAGTTAACTCACCACCCAACGTCAGACCTCCCCACTCGGGACCGGCTTCAATACTCACCGAAGGGAAATTGTTGCTGCTGCCCCGCAGAGAATAATCCGCCTCCGGCTCCCCGTCCAAGGGGGCGAGAACCCCCTCCCGATCCCGATCTCACCGCCGTCCCGCTTTCACAAAGAACGAAAAAACAACGCTGCTGTTCCCGGGAATGTGAGCATGCGCAATGTGCTTATTGCGTCACGGGCGTTGGGCGGAGCCTCGGAAAATGCTGCCGACCCACCGCCGCATTTCCCAAATTATTTCATTATTTCCCTATATTATTTCCATATTTACACCAGACACGTATTTAGTTTTCCCCTCCATATCTTCCCCGATCCCTTTCCCTCCAGCCCCAGGTCACAGAGTTCTCAGCGTTATAATTTCGATTCCCATCCCATCCCGACACACAATTCAGACCCACACAGGAAATGTGCAGGTTTCAGTTAAATCAGTCTATGTTTATAAACACTTAATTATTAGCCCAGCCGTTAAACCGATAAAGCTCGAGCACAGCAGCACGTCGGTGACGTAACACACCGCGTCCGTCAGGGCAGATCCCGGTGTGGGGAGCCCATATGTGACGTCAGGCGAGTGGGGAGGGGGGAGCTGTGTGACGTCACCTGTGGGGGAGAGCTCATATTTAAAAGCACCTTAATGGATTTTTCGGTGGGACAACAACATTAATCACGGGTTTCATCACTGAATCCAGTGTTGTGAGATGTAAAGTCCCCTGTTATGTGTCCGGCTGTGCCGTGTTGTTGGTGGAGTGGGCAGCGTGGTGTTTGTCTCGATTCGGGTCACAAAACCAGAATTGCCAGCGGGGTCCACACACAGTGCATTAGTCAACAGAAAACCTCTCGTCCCTGCAGTCTTTGTCTCCCTGTAACTCAACACCCTGACAGTGTGGACCACAGATACCCCTTCCTCTCAGAGTCAGGGAATCACTCGGACAGCTGATCGCTGAGAGGAATTATATTTATTGGTCATTAAAGTTCGCACAGATTCGTTTGGACGGATTTGATGTGGAGTTCGGGCTGTCACAGTGAAAGGGCCGGACGGCCGAACTCTCTCCGTTGTCCAAGCATCCTTCCAGGTGAGGCGACACTTCACCTGTGAATCTTCCGGGGTCGCCCGTTGTGTCCGCTGCTCCCGATGCGGCCGCCTCGACACTGGTGACACCGGCTCCTCCACAGTTGTGCGGAGTAGGAGTGTTTTTTTTTGGGGGGGGGCGGTGGATGATATTGTTCCCTTTAGTCGGGGGAGGTGGGAGGTGTGGGTGGGGTTGCTGTTGTGAGAAAGTGGGATAGTCGGACGTTCCGTGACCTGGGTCAAATAAAGTTGTGAACGGGGAGGATCTGCTCCGTTGTATCGGACGCTCGCGTGTCCTTTCAGGAAGCAGCAATTCTCTCTTCAAATGAATTGCTGTTTAATCTTGCTGTTAACATTGTGTTTGTTACAAAGCCCCAGTGTCTGGAAGAGCTGTCACCGTCATGGGCTGTTGGTGCAGATTGGGATGGCGGTGGGGTGTCAGTGACCTCTGTATCAGAGAACAACACGGGTTTCTACCTCCTCCTGTGAGATATAAATGTCCTCACAGTGGATTCGGATCAGCTGGCATAGCTGGAGTTTGCAAAGGGAAAGGGAATAGGGAAGGGGCTGAGGAGAGAGAGTTTTAATCAGCAAACCATCATCCGGGGTGGAGGGGTACAGGAACTGTCTGATAGATCGTTTTAGAGTAATTGTATTTTCATATAATCTCACAGACGGTGACTGAGGAAGAGGCTTGTTGAGGGAGGATACTCGGAGGTGAGCAGGTCAGACACGTTATCAGGAGAGTGACAGTGATGTGATTTCCTGTGTCACGGGTACAGACAGTCGTCTCAAGTGAGGAGTTTGTGTGGAGATGCAGCTTCCCTGGAGGTGGAGGAAAGAGGACACACCAACAGGTGGAACCAGCTGTGGGAAGACATGGTTTGTCAGGTATGACGTCGAGCTGAATGTACCATAACCTTCAGACTGAATCAGAAAACCATTCTGAGGGTATTTGAAATGTCAGAAGCAGAGGAGATGTGATCCCATGTCTCCATCAGACCCTCAGTGAGATGGTTCCAGTTATAACGTGCAGGGATGAAAGCACAGTGTTTGGGGTCTGATTTAATCACTGATTCTGACACAGTGAGAGGGTTAGTTTTGCTGTAAGGCAGCAACATTAATGGAAGAAACTTCATCAATTGCCAATTGTTCAGCAAAAGTGATCAATTTGTATGTTACCTTGACAGAAACTGATGCTCACAGTGGTGACAAAGGGGTGCAGTCTGGTTTATTTCAGGTTGGAGAGGGATGTAGAGATTTAAAATCAATGCCTTGCGGTGTCCCTATCGTTAATTGAGCATGTCCAGAGTGTTTGATCACACAGCACGGAAACAGGCCTTTGGCCGGCCATACCTGTTCTGACCATCCACTCACTGTCTACACTGGTCCCATTTATCAGCACTTGGTTCATAGCCGACTGTATCTCGGCAGTTTCAATGCTCATCCACTTCGTAAATGTTGTGAAGGGACCTGCCTCCACCACCACCTCGGGCAGTGTGTTCCAGATTTCAGCTACCCTCTACGTGAAAAATCTCCTCCTCAGATCCCTCTAAACCTCTTCATCCTCTGCTTAAATCCATGCCCTCTGATCTGTGACACCTCTGTCCCAGGATCGGGGCCGATATGGGCATCAGTGAGGCCTTTGATAAGGTTCACATGGTAAGTTGCTGTGGAAAGTCAGATCACACGGGATCCAGGGAGAGCTGGCTCACTGGATGCACAGTTGTCTTGATGGTAGGAAGCAGAGAACGATGGTGGGAGGCTGTTTATTGGACTCCAGGCCTAGGCCCAGTGAGGTTCCCCAGGGTCACACCCCATTGCTCACATTATTCATTGATGTTTAATGATATTTCCATTTGCACAGTTTGTTGAATTCTATGCTCCACTTGATCTTTCATTGATCCTGTTACTATTCTATAGACTTGCTAAGTGTTCCTGTAGGAAAAACTATCTCAGGGTTGCATGTGGTGACATATCTGTACCCTGCTAATAACATTTACTTTTAATATCAACCATTGCTACTTGTCATCTAGATCAATAATTTGGTTGAGAATGTACAGGGTATGCAGAGTAGGTTTGCCGCAAGTTCAAACAATTACTTTTTCTGAAAGATATTAAGTATAACCTCTCCGCTCTGTTTCACTCTCCGCGCTTGACCACCCCTCCCCATTACTTTCTTCCCTCTCTGCCCCGTCCTCCCTCTCACGCTGACATTGGACATACGTTCAGGGTGAAAGGGAATTATTTTCTGGGAACCTGAAGGGGAATTCTTCACTCATGTTGGTGAGAGTGTGGAATGAGCTGCCAGTGGAAGTGGAGGATGTGGGTTTGATTGAGACACTCAAGAGGAATTTGGGTGAGGACGTGGATGGGAGGTGTATGGAGGCTCTGGTGCAGGTAGCTGGAACCAGGCAGTAACAACAAAAACGGGTCGGCATGGACAAGAAGGGCTGAAAGAATGCAGAAAAAATTACGCGGCTATTGCCTGGACTGAATGTTTTTAATTAAAAAGAAAGGTTACATATGTTAGCACTTTATTCCCGAGCGGGTAGGGACCGAGGGGAGATTTCACAGAGGTGTACAATTCATGGCCCAATGCCATTAGGCTTTACAATTCTACCGCCAGGACTTAAGAACTTTTTAAAAGCTATTATTAATGCTTTTTGAGATAGTGATTTAGATGCATATCATATTTTTTTTACTGAGTTAAGTATTGTATGTAAGTAGTTTTGCTACAACAAGTGTATGGGACATTGGAAAAAAAGTTGAATTTCCCCATGGGGATGAATAAAGTATCTATCTATCTATCTATCTAACACTATGAGGCGGATGGAGAGTGTAAATGCCAGCGGGCTTTCTCCACTGATGTTCGGTGAGAATACAACTGGAGATCATGGGCGAATGGTGAAGCGTGAAAAGTTTAATGGAAACATGAGGTGAAACTTCTTCACCCAGAGGGTGGTCAGAGGGTAGACAGTGTCGCCAACGCAAACAGTGATTGAGATTCCGATGCCAATGTTTACGAAATGATTGGATAAGTACTGGGATATGGATGGCCACGGTCCGGGTTCAGACGATGGCAGTAGGCAGTTTAAGTAATTCCTCAGTGGCCTGACGGGTTGAAGACCCTGTTTCTGTGCAGTGGATCCCTATCGGTGTCTGACTGTATGTCTGGGTTAGAACTTCAGTGTGTCGCAGCACCAACCAATCTATAAAGTCGTTGATACTGTCCTTGAATGGTTATAGCATGAGAAGATGGAAACTTTGGAAATTTTTTATTTTGTATTCCCCAATTGCCTACGATGGTTTTCAAGGAAGACAAGTGTCAGCCCAGATATTTGCTTTGCCTTCGCTGCGTTTTCAGTTTGTGTAGATTTGTATGTTTCATTTATTCTTGATTTCAGAGGGAGACACGGATTCCACACCGGCCATGTGGATTCAGGGTTAAATGGATCGAAATATGAGTGTATCTACACCCGATGCAATAAAACCACGATTCAGAGGTAAATTGGCATTCAGATAAATTGGTGTGTACCTGAATTGGGAATTTGGAATTGACATTTTGGAAGGCTGGTTCTTTTAATAAGCGCCAGAAGCTGCTGCTGAACACTTTGAAATGCTGGTTTTAAGTTCTAGGGCTTCACTGGAAATCAGGTTGTAAAGTCATTGTAGCATTTGCCCTGTAATATGTAAATGACAGGTCAGTTTAGAAAACGCGCAGGTGCAGTCAATCGCTCAGCGATTTGTTTATATCGTCAGCCCTAATTCCATTAATTATCCAGGTGTTGCTGTGTGATCAGATTAAATCGATTATTTCCTCAGCCCTATTTCTTGGAGCACTGTAACTGCGGACTCGCAATAGAGTTGTAAAGTGTACCGAAGTTTCGACTCTCCATGCGGAACACGGCTGTCCTTTGTCTTCCAGCCAGAATTCACTCTGTCTACCACATCATCTGCTTTCGTTTAGGAAGCCAACTCTGAATCAACGCAGTCAGGTTTCCCTCGATCCCATGCCTTCTGACTTTCTGAATGAGTCTACTATGGGGAGCTGATGAAAAGCCTGAGCATAATTAATGCCCCCACATCGACTGTTCTAATTCCTCTATTTGATTTATTTTCACTTTTTCAAATAACTCAATCTGGCTAATAAAGGACAACATGCCATGTTGTTTCTCCTTAACCAGACTACGTTTCTCCAAATACACATAAATTCCTTCTTCAATTATCCTCTCCAGTAGTTTACCCACTACTGCTGTAAGACTGCCTGCTTATAATTAAAAGAAATATCCCTTTTATCTTTCGTCAACAAATGAATAACATTTTCCACTCTCCAATCATCTAGTTCTACTTCCGTGGCCAGCGAAGACACAAATATCCTGTCCAAAAGTGCAGCAATATCTTTGCTCGCCTTCCAAAATTACCTGGACTATATCCCTTTCGGCACGGGGAATCATCTATCATAATGTTTTCCAAGTTTCCGGCGCATCCTCTTTCTCAGCGTCGGCAGGTTCTGGCATTTCTGTATTTTGACGCTGTGTTCACATTGACCTATGTATTCAGTGAGGAGCTTCACCGCCTCCTTGGACTCCAGACACAAGTTTTCCTCTTTTACATCTGATCTGCCCACACTCTCTCTAGTCATCTTTCTGTTCTTCACTTATCTTAGTGCATTTCTACTCCCCTTCTAACTTTGAAGTCCATTGTTAAATTCATTTTCTATCTACATTGTTACTCGCCCTAAGCCAATCTGATCCTTTCTTCCTGAACCTTAAGTATCTTTCTTTCTTCCTCTTGACAAGCTGTTCCAATTTCTTGTCAGCAAGGGTTACTTTCCGCTATCGTCCTTTCCCTGCCTCAATGAGACAAGCTGTTACTGAACCTCATGTAAGTGTTTCCTGAACAATCTCCACATATGTGTTGTGCATTTCCCTGAGTACATCATTTTCCTATTTACCTTCCCAAGTTCCTGCCAGGTAGCCCGATATATCGCAATTAAATAATTCCATGCTCTCTGGTCCGATCCCTGTGCAGGGTGGATGTCGGGGAGTTCTTCCTCTCGTTCTGAAATGCTGACCCGCGGAGAGATCTGTCACCTGATCCGTTTCCTTTTCTAATATCAGATACCGTATGGACTGTTCTCAAGTCCGCCTGTCTTCATATAGTGACATGAATACTTCCAGCACACAACTGAGGATTTCTGTCATAACCAAACCTTTTACCCTGGGGATGTGCCAAAGAATATTAGGGAATTTTGAGTTGCCCTTGCCAATAACATGACACATGTCCACGTTCCGCTTCCCGATCGGTACCTCACTTTTTCAGTCGCCGTTTTTATTTTTGTCCAACCTGTGGGCAGCTGTATAGAATACTCCAAACAGAGAGATCGCGTCCTTCATGTTTCTGTGTTCGTCGCACAGTCTATCAACAAACGAACGCTCCACGATGTCCTCCCTTTCTGCAGCTGCGATACTATCCCTGGTTTCCCATCGCACTCCCTTTACACTCTGTTACCTGACCCTGTCCATTTTGAAACACCTAAAACTCGGAAAGCCCTGAAGCCATCCCTGCCCTGTTGTCACATTTCAGTGGCCATTGACATTGTCAATTTATAATTTCCTGTCAGACACATATCATGTTCAGATGTTCGCGCAACCAGCGTTTATTTAAGTACGCAAAATTAGTCTATGTACATTAGCGAATCTTATGTACCTTTCACAGACAGGCGAGTGTCTGTGATAGATTGTAACATAATTCAACCAATCTAACAATCACGGTAGCAGCATTGAGCGTTTGTATTGCTACCGACCTGAACTGTATCACGTCAGCAATCTTCCGCCAATTCTCCAATTCCCGGATGACCAGGCATATGAATGTTTGAATTTATGACATACTTGCCAAGCCTGTTCATTGTAAAACGGCTTTATTTGCAAACTCCGCTGAATTGCCATTAGACACGGGCGTTATCTACACAGATGGCCATTTAATGTAAACACACACTTCATTCCATTCCTCAGCTCCTCTCTGAATTTCCTCTGTGTCAGTGTATAGATACAAGTATTGGTGCACATGCTGAGAAATTGTAACATGAACCCAAATTGTTGGAGGATAAATACCGGGGAACTCAAATATCTGTCCTCGTAAAAATAGTTTTGCACTTGCCATTTTAGAGAACGGGCTACATGGGGCATCCAAAATAATATGAAATTAGCCGATATAGAAAACAGCAAAATCATCGATTTTCTGCGTTTTTCCACCTCGGCATCTTTCTGATTGTCGCTGCTGTGCCGAAGCTTTCTGCGGACTCTATTTGCCACAACGATATGCCTTCCGGTTAACCCGTTAAACACCAGGATTAAGCCGATTGGTATCAATGGTGTTAAAATACGGTCCAGTAATTCGTATCCTTTCCACACGGGTGAAGTGGCGTATTCATATGTGGTGGTGCACCGCCACGGCGTGTTGTCAATGATGACGTAAGGTTCAAGGGCAAAGTATAACGGGACACTTCTCCAGCAGCTCACTATAACCACCGTCACCATAACCACCGTTGCTGTTCTCTCGGTGCAGTATCGGTCCCGCAGCTTTTCGCAACATATTGCGATGAAGCGATCGAAGGTAAAACTGACCGTAAACCAAACAGAACAGTCCGACATTACAACCCGAAATACAAGTGTCAGTGCGCACACGGGAGTGATGAGCAGGGTTCTGGAATAAATGTAGATATTGTTGGTCTGTTCCATTAAAGCAGCAACGATAACCACCATCAGATCCGCTGTTGCCATTCCAACCAGGTAACGGGTGATGCATTTGGAGAGTCCGCATTTTCCCCGAGAGAGGATCACAATCGCCGTTAAATTAACTGCAAGAAGTTTGAAAAGAGATTAGAGATATGGTCATCTCCCTGCATGCCCCCATTCTACCGCTGGTATGCAGGGTTGGGTCTTGGAAGTGGAAAGCGGGAGTCTGCGTCGCTGCACTCCGGCTGGGCAGGTTCGAGCAAAGAATCTGAGTTCCATGGCTCACGTACCGGTGAACGGACGATCGTCCCAGTAAACAACACCATTTCCATTACTAGAGGTGAAAGAGCTGAAGGGATTGTTTGCAGCCGTGACAAAGTGGAATCAAAAGATACAAAACACAATTTATCATTTACAGACCCGCGTGTCGGAAATAGACTGGACAGTTATTTAAATAAGTTGCCACGTTGTTTTAAGCTCGAAGTGTCTGCACTGATAGAAACTCGGACCTAGAAAAGCAGAGACCAGCATCACTTCAGAAAGCCTAGTGAGGTGAAATTATGAAACAATGTCAATATCGGCATATACGTAACTGCCAAAAGAATAAACACTTCGAACAAAGTACGAAAATGAAAATAAAACAATCAGATGCCTGAATCCTCCATTCCGGAAACACGTTTCAGCCGACTGTAGCATCTGTGCTCAGTAACAGTGCGGATACCGCAGCAGAGTAACGACGGCACCATACATAAAATAACCAGCTCCGGCATCTTACCGGCGACACCAACCGCTACAAGTGTGGGATAGAAAATGGCGGCGATGTAGTAAATCGCCGGATATCCCATATTCCGTCAGTTCTACGGAACGTTTCAGCTGCTCAGATGGACTGGTGATCGGTTTAGCAGACTTTTATTAAGGAGAGAGCAATTCCACTGAGGTAATTAGCGTGGCGATCACGTCAGGGACATTAGTGACAACCAACTACACAAATATTTACGTTAAACTATTTTTACTCTCTCAATCCCCTTGTCATGAATTTGACTCCTCAAGGGATTTTGCAATGTAATTACTTTAAAACAAAATATGATGTGCTTTTTTCCCATGTTATTTTCCATGATACCCGGCTTCAGCTATTTAAATGAAGATATATTTTGTCATTGTTGCTTTTAAATCAGGCATTCAGCTTGAAGTCGATTTATCTGGAATATTTGACGGAGCACATTCGCTTCTGAAATTGAGGGGAGTTTGTTCTGGCGGGTGAAATGGAGAACACTTATTTATTAAAAGGGAAATTCCATAATCTTTTCTTTCCTTCGTTCCAGTCATTCCGGACGGTTTGAGTGATAGAAATGACTGACAGCTGACAAGTGTTACAATAAAATACACTGCACATGTTCCTCCAAACACTTTAAAAGATCCACAGCGATATTCCAGAGACCTGTCGTCAAAAAGGAAGAGTGTCCTCGGGAGAGTAGCGAGGGCTGTGGACAGTTTGAAGAACAATGTTTTCTAGGGCCGTTTGGCAGAAACTTGACCTCTGCCAGTGAAGGACTTGACCGCCCCGCACCCGTGACCTGCGATGCAGTCTGTTTAACTTTAAAGGTATTCTCAGACCTGCTACAGTTCTACCACTATTTCTCCATCCATTCTCTGTTTGAACAAATATAGTAAGCAAAATCTATGATCAATCAGCAGGTTCTCAGACTGTTGTATCATTTGCCACGAAGTTGTATATTTCCCCCTCTGATTTACTGTCAGGTATATTGCCTTTCGAGCGTCACTATGAGTATGTGCAGAACAGCGGAAGTGTTCAAGCTCACCTGTCAATCACACTTCCTTCTGCTCCTGCAGGGCACCGCTCCGTACCGATTTTGGTTCTCGTACTGATGAGCGGCCCTCGGCTTATTGGAGAGAGTCTCATCACTCTCTTTCCATTGTGGAGCTCGTACTAATGTGCGGCCCTCGGTTGACTCGAGAAAGTATCACCTCAGCCTTCAAAGTCATCCTTCCAAAGTGAATCACTCCGTAAAGTTCCGGGTTGAACTCCATCTGTAACTTCCCAGCGCTGCTCTGCGTCCTGTCAGTGTCCTGTTGTAAACTCTGACTACCTTCTATACTATCCCTAATTCCACCAAACTCCACATCATTGCAAATACAATAAACCACCCTTCCACTTATTTATTCACATCATTTTAAAGCACAAATATCCTGGGGTCTCAGAACAGATCTCTGCAGGACACCACTGGCACCAGCATCCAGGGAGAAAACGCTCCATCCACAAATACCCTCTGCCTTATGGGGCGTCAGTCCTGAATCCACAAGCCAACTTTCCCAGGATACCAAACCTTCTGAAAGGTCCTGCCGTGGTTAACCGTAAGTATAACCGTCACATCCTCACAGAATTGAACCAGGCTCGTGAGTCATGATCTGCCCCTCACAAAGCCATACTGACTCTCCCAAATTAGGCAATCGTTCACCAAATTCTCGTAAATCCTGTTTCTAAGAAAGTTCTCTGATAATTTGCCCATCACTGAAGTAGGACTCACCGCTTCCCGCAGTCACTCAGGCTTTCTCCCGACCACACAAGAAGACGTATTTAACCTACTGTACTTTTTTTCAGAAGTTCCAGTACATCCTCTCTCTTAACCTCGGTATGTTGTCGCACATCGGACTGTTTAACATCCTCCTCACAAGTATCCCTCTCACTGGTGAATTCTGAACTAAAGTCTTCATTCAGGACCTTTCTTTCTTCCCGCGACCTCAGCGGCTTGGTTCATCTTCTATCCCCGACCGGTCCTACACTCATTCCAGTCATCTTTTTCTTCACATACACCTAGAATGGCTTGGGGTTTTCCTGAAAGCCACTGCACACCTTCTGTAGACGTTTCTAGTTGTCCTAATTCCATTCTTCAGTTTGTCCTCGGCTACTTTGTAAACCTACAGTCATGCCTGATCCTTGCTTTCTAATCCTGAGGTCAGCTTCCTAAAGCTTCTTTCTTCCTCTTGACCAGCTGTATCACATCTCTTGACAACCATGGTTCCTTCACCCTACAGTCCTTCCCCTGTCTGAATGGGGCAAATCTGTCCAGAACCCCATGTAAGTGCAGACTAAAATACCTTCACATTTCCGTTGTGCATTTTCCAGAACAGGACATGTCCGTTCCCGATTTATGCTTTGATATTTCAGCATAATATAATCAGAATTCCACTTACACAGTTAATTACACTGGGGACTGACACGGGGCTATGGGACGGGAGCGGGTAGAGTCATTAATTTGGTTCCTGACACGAGGAAGTGTGCTGAGAGTGGGGCAATGGGATGGGTATGGGGAATGACACGAGGTTGTGGGGACACAGCGGGGCATTGAGATTACTTGGTGACTGACGCGGGCCTGTGTGATTAGTGTATGTAACCCTTTTACGAAAGGAGGGTGCTGGACCCCTTATGATTTGCCTTCCGACACCACTGATCGACAGACGGCGTAATAGCCCCTGTTCTACACACTGTCCTTACACATCTGGAGAAGAAGGATACTAATGTGAGAAATCTATTCTTGGACGACAGTTCAGTATTCAACACCATAATTCCCTACAGGCTCGACAGGAATCTCAGAGATCTCGTCCTTGACCTTGCCTTTCAGATCGCTAGCAGGTAGAAAGGGTGGGCTCCCTCACTTCCACCCCTCTGACTTTCATCACAGGAGCCCCTCAGGGCCATGTACTGAGTCCCCTCCCTTACTCCCTGTATACCCATGACTGCATCGCCACCCACAGCTCCAATCTGTTAATTAAATTTGCCGACGATACTCTATTAATTAGACTAATCTCAAAAAATACCGAAGTGCCCTACAGGGAATTGGTTATCTCTCTGACACAGTGCCGTCAAGTAAAAAAACCTCACTTAATGTCGCAAAAACAAAGGAGCTGGCTGTTGATTACAGGAGGAATGGAGACGGGATAACTCCTATTGACATCAATGGATCTGAGGTTGAGAGGATAAACAGCTTTAAGTTCCTAGCGTCCACATCACCGAGGATCTCACGTGGTCTGTACATACCAGCCGTGAACTGAAAAAGCACAACAGCTCACTTAGAGATTGTAAGCTGTTTTGGGCCGATGATATTAGGAAAAATGGGCTAACATTTGAGTGAGTTTAACAGAGGTTTATGAAAGTGATTCCAGGATTGAATACCTTATCATATGAAGAGAATATGATGGGTGATACAATTTAAACCTACCGAATGTCCTCGATGGGCTGAATGTGGAGGGGCTATGTCCTATGGTGGGAGAGTCTAGGACCAGAGGAGACAATTTCTGAATAGAGGGTCGCCCATTTGCGACATTGATGAGTTTAGCCGGAGAGTGGTAATCTGTGGAATTCGTTGCCACAGGCAGAGTGGAGGCCGAGAACTTGTGATTATTTAAGACAGAGGGCGATAGATTCTTGATTTGTGAGGACTTGAAGGTATACAGGGAGAAAGCCGGAGATTGGGTCTGAGAGGAAAATTGGACCAGCCATTATGAAATGGCGGAGCAGACTCGATAACCTAACTCTGCTCCCACGTCTTTAGTCTTATGTTTAATATCCATCTCTCAGTTGTATTGTATCTGGCTGATCTGGTTCATACACTACCAGCTCTATTGCAACTTTCATAACTTTGCACTGCACTTATCCTGTCAAAAGTTCATGTTTATATCTTTAGAATATAGTTCTACTATTTAATTCATTCTTCTACCTTTGATGATGAAGGAGCGATCGACTCTCTATTCAGGGTTTGTCAACCTCTAATAATTAATATTATATTTCACTTGTTTCTTAGCTCGAGCTGGTATAACTTGAGGTACAGCGGTCGCGAAGCACACTCATTTCTCAGTTTTCTAAGAAATTGTGTGCTCAAATCGCTGGGATGTCTTCTGTGGACGGACATGAGTGGTTCACTTGATCTTCCATACTGACCATTTCTTCATGTTTCTGGATTGTGCTCTCATTTATGTTTAGTATTGTGTATTTTTTATTAGTTTTACACATGCCGGCATGCAGTGCTCAATTCTGGTTTCGTTAAGAAAAGCATATCCTGAGGAGGTTTTTTAATTAACATCCCTCCCCATCTCCCAGTTTCACAGATGAAGTACCTCCTTGTTATTCTTTCTCCCCTGCCTACTACACTTCTTACTCTGACTTATCATCTTCTTTTTTTTTAAAAAAAGCCAATAATTCAAGAGTATCGTGGACAGATGTGAGTATAGATGCCATTACTAATGAGGAAATGTGCTTTGGAATCTGGAACGGCTGGAGGTAGATAAGACTCCTGGACCAGAAGGTGTACACCCCAAGGTTCAGAAAGAGGTAGCTGAAGAGTTTGTGAAGGTATTAGAGTCATGAAACATTACAACGCAGGAAAATGCCATTGGGCCAGTTCTAGACTGTGCCAAACCCTTAATCTGCCTAGTTCCAGCAACCTCTAACGGGACCACAGGCATCCATTCCCTGTCATCCATATACCCATCCAAACATCTCTGAAATGTTGAAAATCGACCGTGCCACTTGCTCTGGCAGCACATTCCACATTCCCACCGCCTCTGAGAGAAGAAATTCCCCGTCATTTTTCTCTTAAAGAATAAGTGATTATCTTTCAAGAGTGTCTCGATTTTGGAAAGCTTCTGGCGAACTAGGAAGTTGCAAATGTCACCCCACACTTTAAGAAGGAAGGGAGGCAGAAGAAAGGAAATTATAGAACAGTTAGTCAGTGGTTGGATTCCATTAAGGATGATTTTTAGGGGTATTTAGCGCAAGCTAAAGTGGGCCAAATTCAGCATGGTTTTCTTCAGGGTATATATTGTCTGACAACTCTCTTGGAATTCTTTGGCAAAATAACAAGCATAATAGACAAAGGAGAGGCCGTGGATGTTTTTCTCTTGGATTTTCAGATGGTTTTAACGACCTGCTGCACATGAGGCTGCCAAACAAGATCACAGCTCATGGTATTACAGGAAAGATACTGACACGGATCGAAGATTGGTTTACCGGCATGAGGCAAAGAGTTAGAACAATGCGAGCCTATTCTGTTTGCTACCGGTAACCAATGGCGTTCCTCTGGAGTCGGTAATGAGATTGTGTCTGTTCATGTTACAGTCAACGATTTGGATGACAGAATTGGTGGTTTGGTGACCGACTTTGCAGTCGCTACGAAGGTAGGTACCGGATAGGCAGCTTAGAGCAAAGTGGGTGTCTGCAGAAGGGCTCAGACCGGTTTGAAGAACAGACAATGAAGTGGCAGATGAAATACAGTGTAGGGACTGCAGTCTGCAGTGAGGTACTCAGGTTCACTCAGCATAATGTTGCACGATCATTATTAGCAAAACACTCTGACACGATACCGGTTTTATTTTGTTACAGAAAAAAATGCCAGTTTGGTACTGCAAGTAAACTGCATTTCCACATTAGTGGATGTGTGCTGACACCCCTCGCTATCTGTAAAAACTGTGACGAGATGCTAAGGTGTATTCAATATGGACTGTGCCTTTAAAAAGAGGGAGTGGTTGTACACCGATTCAGAGAGATCGAGAGAGAGAGCACCGAACAGCTCGTGAGTCGCCATGGTTACGGAAGGGCGTAGCTATGTAATGGACAGCTGGTGTTCAGCATATTTGGGATGTATACAAGGTCAGCTGGCTTTTCAGACCGATACACAGACACACGGAAGACATGGACAGAAATACAAACGAAATAGGCACTGGATGACATTTCAGTTCCCACGGAAGGGTTTTACTCGCAGTGTGGAAAAGGGGGGACCGGTGGAAGGCTATCGGTGTGTTTAACCCTTGCCTGGGTTGATAGCTTCACCGCGTGAAGACGGTAACCTTTTGTGTGGTCACAGCTGGTAAAATTAACAGGACTTCGGAGGACAACGGAAAGATCGACGGCATCGGCTTACTTGGAAAACAAATCACCTCTCGCTCTCTCTCTCTCCTCAATTCTACTCAACTTAATATCACGAACTGAACTGACGTCATTCCTATACCATCGTAAGACTCTATCATTTACCAACTAAGCTTGAAGAAGTTTGGTGTTTTATATTTACACATTTAAATATGCATAATCGAGTAAAGTAAAGTCGTCAAGTCACTTTTATTGTCATTTCGAGCATAACTGCTGGTACGGTACATAGTAAAAATGAGACAATGTTTTTCAGGACCATGGTGTTACATGACACAGCCCAAAAAGTAGACTGAACTACCTAAAAAAAAAACAGTAACAACAACACAGAGAAACTACACTAGATTACAGACCTACACAGGACTGCATAAAGTGCACCAAATAGTGCCTACATTGCAATAAATAATAAACAGGACAATAGGGCAAGGTGTCAGTCCAGGCTTCGGGTATTGAGGAGCCTGATAGCTTGGGGGAAGAAACTGTTACATAGTCTGGTCGTGAGAGCCCGAATGCTTCGGTGCCTTTTCCCAGACCGCAGGAGGGTGAAGAGATTGTATGAGGGGTGCATGAGGCCCTTCATAATGCTGTTTCCTTTGCGGAATCAGCGTGTGGTGTACGTGTCCGTGATGGCGGGAAGAGAGACCCCGATGATCTTCTCAGATGACCTCAATATCCGCTGCAGGGTCTTGCGATCCGAGATGGTGCAATTTCCGAACCAGGCAGTGATGCAGCTGCTCAGGATGCTCTCAATACAACCCCTGTCGAACGTGATGAGGATGGAGGGGGGAGAGTGGGAGATAGTCTTCCCTCAGCCTTCGCAGAAAGTAGAGACACAGCTGGGCTTTCTTTGCTTGGAGTTGGTGTTGAGGTACCAGGTGAAATTTCCGTCAGGTGAACACCAAGAAATGTCGTGCTTTTTACGATCTCTACAGAGGAACCTTCGATGAAGAGTTTGTGAATTCATTAGAGTCATGGAACATGACAACACAGGAAAATGCCATTGGGCCATTCTAGTCTGTTTCAAGCCATTGATCTGCCTAGTTCCAGCAACCTCTAACGGGACAATAGTCATCCATTCCCTCCCATCCATATACCAATCCAAACCTCTCTGAAATGTTGAAAATCGACCCTGCCACTTGCTCTGGCGGCACATTCTACATTGTCACCGCCTCCGAGTGAAGACGTCCACCCTCATGTTTCTCTTAAAGAATGAGTAATCATCTTTCAAAAGTGTCTCGATTTTGGAATGTTTCTGGTGAACTAGGAAGTTGCAAATGTCACCCCACACTTTAAGAAGGAAGGGAGGCAGAAGAAAGGAAATTATAGAACAGTTAGTCTGACCTCAGTGGTTGGAATCCATTAAGGATGATTTTTCGGGGTACTTGGCGCACCCTAAATTAGGCCAAATTCAGCATGGTTTTCTTCAGGGTATATATTGCCTGACAAATCTCTTGGAATTATTTGACAAAATAACAAGCAGAATAGACAAAGGAGAGAAAGTGGATATTTTTCTCCTGGATTTTCAGATGGTTTTTAACGACCTGCTGCACATGAGGCTGCCAAACAAGATCACAACTCATGGTATTACAGGAAAGATACTGGCACGGTTCGAAGATTGGTTTACCGGCATGAGACAAAGAGCTAGAACAATGCGAGCCTATTCTGTTTGCTACCGGTAACCAATGGCGTTCCTCTGGAGTCGGTAATGAGATTGCGTCTGTTCATGTTAAAATCAACGATGTGGATGACAGAGTTGGTGGCTTGGTGACCGACTTTGCAGTCGCTACGAAGGTAGGTGCCTGATAGGCAGCTTAGAGCAAAGTGGGTGTCTGCAGAAGGGCTCAGACCGGTTTGAAGAACAGACAATGAAGTGGCAGATGCAATACAGTGTAGGGACTGCAGTCTGCAGTGAGGTACTCAGGTTCACTCAGCATAATGTTGCACGATCATTATTAGCAAAACACTCTGACACGATACGGGCTTTATTTTGTTACAGACAAAAATGCCAGTTTGGTACTACAAGTAAACTGCATTTCCACATTAGTGGATGTGTGCTGACACCCCTCGCTATCTGTAAAAACTGTGACGAGATGCTAAGGTGTATTCAATATGGACTGTGCCTTTAAAAAGAGGGAGTGGTTGTACACCGATTCAGAGAGATCGAGAGAGAGAGCACCGAACAGCTCGTGAGTCGCCATGGTTACGGAAGGGCGTAGCTATGTAATGGACAGCTGGTGTTCAGCATATTTGGGATGTATACAAGGTCAGCTGGCTTTTCAGACCGATACACAGACACACGGAAGACATGGACAGAAATACAAACGAAATAGGCACTGGATGACCTTTCAGTTCCCACGGAAGGGTTTTACTCGCAGTGTGGAAAAGGGGGGACCGGTGGAAGGCTATCGGTGTGTTTAACCCTTGCCTGGGTTGATAGCTTCACCGCGTGAAGACGGTAACCTTTTGTGTGGTCACAGCTGGTAAAATTAACAGGACTTCGGAGGACAACGGAAAGATCGACGGCATCGGCTTACTTGGAAAACAAATCACCTCTCGCTCTCTCTCTCTCCTCAATTCTACTCAACTTAATATCACGAACTGAACTGACGTCATTCCTATACCATCGTAAGACTCTATCATTTACCAACTAAGCTTGAAGAAGTTTGGTGTTTTATATTTACACATTTAAATATGCATAATCGAGTAAAGTAAAGTCGTCAAGTCACTTTTATTGTCATTTCGAGCATAACTGCTGGTACGGTACATAGTAAAAATGAGACAATGTTTTTCAGGACCATGGTGTTACATGACACAGCCCAAAAAGTAGACTGAACTACCTAAAAAAAAAACAGTAACAACAACACAGAGAAACTACACTAGATTACAGACCTACACAGGACTGCATAAAGTGCACCAAATAGTGCCTACATTGCAATAAATAATAAACAGGACAATAGGGCAAGGTGTCAGTCCAGGCTTCGGGTATTGAGGAGCCTGATAGCTTGGGGGAAGAAACTGTTACATAGTCTGGTCGTGAGAGCCCGAATGCTTCGGTGCCTTTTCCCAGACCGCAGGAGGGTGAAGAGATTGTATGAGGGGTGCATGAGGCCCTTCATAATGCTGTTTCCTTTGCGGAATCAGCGTGTGGTGTACGTGTCCGTGATGGCGGGAAGAGAGACCCCGATGATCTTCTCAGATGACCTCAATATCCGCTGCAGGGTCTTGCGATCCGAGATGGTGCAATTTCCGAACCAGGCAGTGATGCAGCTGCTCAGGATGCTCTCAATACAACCCCTGTCGAACGTGATGAGGATGGAGGGGGGAGAGTGGGAGATAGTCTTCCCTCAGCCTTCGCAGAAAGTAGAGACACAGCTGGGCTTTCTTTGCTTGGAGTTGGTGTTGAGGTACCAGGTGAAATTTCCGTCAGGTGAACACCAAGAAATGTCGTGCTTTTTACGATCTCTACAGAGGAACCTTCGATGAAGAGTTTGTGAATTCATTAGAGTCATGGAACATGACAACACAGGAAAATGCCATTGGGCCATTCTAGTCTGTTTCAAGCCATTGATCTGCCTAGTTCCAGCAACCTCTAACGGGACAATAGTCATCCATTCCCTCCCATCCATATACCCATCCAAACCTCTCTGAAATGTTGAAAATCGACCCTGCCACTTGCTCTGGCGGCACATTCTACATTGTCACCGCCTCCGAGTGAAGACGTCCACCCTCATGTTTCTCTTAAAGAATGAGTAATCATCTTTCAAAAGTGTCTCGATTTTGGAATGTTTCTGGTGAACTAGGAAGTTGCAAATGTCACCCCACACTTTAAGAAGGAAGGGAGGCAGAAGAAAGGAAATTATAGAACAGTTAGTCTGACCTCAGTGGTTGGAATCCATTAAGGATGATTTTTCGGGGTACTTGGCGCACCCTAAATTAGGCCAAATTCAGCATGGTTTTCTTCAGGGTATATATTGCCTGACAAATCTCTTGGAATTATTTGACAAAATAACAAGCAGAATAGACAAAGGAGAGAAAGTGGATATTTTTCTCCTGGATTTTCAGATGGTTTTTAACGACTTGCTGCACATGAGGCTGCCAAACAAGATCACAACTCATGGTATTACAGGAAAGATACTGGCACGGTTCGAAGATTGGTTTACCGGCATGAGACAAAGAGCTAGAACAATGCGAGCCTATTCTGTTTGCTACCGGTAACCAATGGCGTTCCTCTGGAGTCGGTAATGAGATTGCGTCTGTTCATGCTAAAATCAACAATGTGGATGACAGAGTTGGTGGCTTGGTGACCGACTTTGCAGTCGCTACGAAGGTAGGTGCCTGATAGGCAGCTTAGAGCAAAGTGGGTGTCTGCAGAAGGGCTCAGACCGGTTTGAAGAACAGACAATGAAGTGGCAGATGCAATACAGTGTAGGGACTGCAGTCTGCAGTGAGGTACTCAGGTTCACTCAGCATAATGTTGCACGAACATTATTAGCAAAACACTCTGACACGATACGGGCTTTATTTTGTTACAGACAAAAATGCCAGTTTGGTACTACAAGTAAACTGCATTTCCACATTAGTGGATGTGTGCTGACACCCCTCGCTATCTGTAAAAACTGTGACGAGATGCTAAGGTGTATTCAATATGGACTGTGCCTTTAAAAAGAGGGAGTGGTTGTACACCGATTCAGAGAGATCGAGAGAGAGAGCACCGAACACCTCGTGAGTCGCCATGGTTACGGAAGGGCGTAGCTATGCAATGGACAGCTGGTGTTCAGCATATTTGGGATGTATACAAGGTCAGCTGGCTTTTCAGACCGATACACAGACACACGGAAGACATGGACAGAAATACAAACGAAATAGGCACTGGATGACCTTTCAGTTCCCACGGAAGGGTTTTACTCGCAGTGTGGAAAAGGGGGGACCGGTGGAAGGCTATCGGTGTGTTTAACCCTTGCCTGGGTTGATAGCTTCACCGCGTGAAGACGGTAACCTTTTGTGTGGTCACAGCTGGTAAAATTAACAGGACTTCGGAGGACAACGGAAAGATCGACGGCATCGGCTTACTTGGAAAACAAATCACCTCTCGCTCTCTCTCTCTCCTCAATTCTACTCAACTTAATATCACGAACTGAACTGACGTCATTCCTATACCATCGTAAGACTCTATCATTTACCAACTAAGCTTGAAGAAGTTTGGTGTTTTATATTTACACATTTAAATATGCATAATCGAGTAAAGTAAAGTCGTCAAGTCACTTTTATTGTCATTTCGAGCATAACTGCTGGTACGGTACATAGTAAAAATGAGACAATGTTTTTCAGGACCATGGTGTTACATGACACAGCCCAAAAAGTAGACTGAACTACCTAAAAAAAAAACAGTAACAACAACACAGAGAAACTACACTAGATTACAGACCTACACAGGACTGCATAAAGTGCACCAAATAGTGCCTACATTGCAATAAATAATAAACAGGACAATAGGGCAAGGTGTCAGTCCAGGCTTCGGGTATTGAGGAGCCTGATAGCTTGGGGGAAGAAACTGTTACATAGTCTGGTCGTGAGAGCCCGAATGCTTCGGTGCCTTTTCCCAGACCGCAGGAGGGTGAAGAGATTGTATGAGGGGTGCATGAGGCCCTTCATAATGCTGTTTCCTTTGCGGAATCAGCGTGTGGTGTACGTGTCCGTGATGGCGGGAAGAGAGACCCCGATGATCTTCTCAGATGACCTCAATATCCGCTGCAGGGTCTTGCGATCCGAGATGGTGCAATTTCCGAACCAGGCAGTGATGCAGCTGCTCAGGATGCTCTCAATACAACCCCTGTCGAACGTGATGAGGATGGAGGGGGGAGAGTGGGAGATAGTCTTCCCTCAGCCTTCGCAGAAAGTAGAGACACAGCTGGGCTTTCTTTGCTTGGAGTTGGTGTTGAGGTACCAGGTGAAATTTCCGTCAGGTGAACACCAAGAAATGTCGTGCTTTTTACGATCTCTACAGAGGAACCTTCGATGAAGAGTTTGTGAATTCATTAGAGTCATGGAACATGACAACACAGGAAAATGCCATTGGGCCATTCTAGTCTGTTTCAAGCCATTGATCTGCCTAGTTCCAGCAACCTCTAACGGGACAATAGTCATCCATTCCCTCCCATCCATATACCCATCCAAACCTCTCTGAAATGTTGAAAATCGACCCTGCCACTTGCTCTGGCGGCACATTCTACATTGTCACCGCCTCCGAGTGAAGACGTCCACCCTCATGTTTCTCTTAAAGAATGAGTAATCATCTTTCAAAAGTGTCTCGATTTTGGAATGTTTCTGGTGAACTAGGAAGTTGCAAATGTCACCCCACACTTTAAGAAGGAAGGGAGGCAGAAGAAAGGAAATTATAGAACAGTTAGTCTGACCTCAGTGGTTGGAATCCATTAAGGATGATTTTTCGGGGTACTTGGCGCACCCTAAATTAGGCCAAATTCAGCATGGTTTTCTTCAGGGTATATATTGCCTGACAAATCTCTTGGAATTATTTGACAAAATAACAAGCAGAATAGACAAAGGAGAGAAAGTGGATATTTTTCTCCTGGATTTTCAGATGGTTTTTAACGACTTGCTGCACATGAGGCTGCCAAACAAGATCACAACTCATGGTATTACAGGAAAGATACTGGCACGGTTCGAAGATTGGTTTACCGGCATGAGACAAAGAGCTAGAACAATGCGAGCCTATTCTGTTTGCTACCGGTAACCAATGGCGTTCCTCTGGAGTCGGTAATGAGATTGCGTCTGTTCATGCTAAAATCAACAATGTGGATGACAGAGTTGGTGGCTTGGTGACCGACTTTGCAGTCGCTACGAAGGTAGGTGCCTGATAGGCAGCTTAGAGCAAAGTGGGTGTCTGCAGAAGGGCTCAGACCGGTTTGAAGAACAGACAATGAAGTGGCAGATGCAATACAGTGTAGGGACTGCAGTCTGCAGTGAGGTACTCAGGTTCACTCAGCATAATGTTGCACGAACATTATTAGCAAAACACTCTGACACGATACGGGCTTTATTTTGTTACAGACAAAAATGCCAGTTTGGTACTACAAGTAAACTGCATTTCCACATTAGTGGATGTGTGCTGACACCCCTCGCTATCTGTAAAAACTGTGACGAGATGCTAAGGTGTATTCAATATGGACTGTGCCTTTAAAAAGAGGGAGTGGTTGTACACCGATTCAGAGAGATCGAGAGAGAGAGCACCGAACACCTCGTGAGTCGCCATGGTTACGGAAGGGCGTAGCTATGCAATGGACAGCTGGTGTTCAGCATATTTGGGATGTATACAAGGTCAGCTGGCTTTTCAGACCGATACACAGACACACGGAAGACATGGACAGAAATACAAACGAAATAGGCACTGGATGACCTTTCAGTTCCCACGGAAGGGTTTTACTCGCAGTGTGGAAAAGGGGGGACCGGTGGAAAGCTATCGGTGTGTTTAACCCTTGCCTGGGTTGATAGCTTCACCGCGTGAAGATGGTAACCTTTTGTGTGGTCACAGCTGGTAAAATTAACAGGACTTCGGAGGACAACGGAAAGATCGACGGCATCGGCTTACTTGGAAAACAAATCACCTCTCGCTCTCTCTCTCTCTCCTCAATTCTACTCAACTTAATATCACGAACTGAACTGACGTCATTCCTATACCATCGTAAGACTCTATCATTTACCAACTAAGCTTGAAGAAGTTTGGTGTTTTATATTTACACATTTAAATATGCATAATCAAGTAAAGTAAAGTTAGAGCAAAGTGGACGTCTGCAGAATGACACATACAGGTTTGAAGAAAAGACAATGAAGTGGCAGGTGAAATACAGTGTAGGGACTGCGGTCTGCAGTCAGGTACTCAGGTTCACTCAGCATAATGATGCACGAACATTATTAGCAAAACACTCAGACACAATACGGGGTTCATTTTGTTACAGACAAAAATGCCAGTTGGCATGTCACGTACACTGTGACCGGGTTACCGAACCAGCAGAAATTGAATAATACGTTGGAGTCTGGTATTACTGTAACTAATAGTGTTTATTAGTAAACGAAGTAATACAGTACTATAAAATGCAAATATATGAAACAGGATAGCAATGATATATGCAGAAGTGTGGAAATAGGAATCAAAAACCAAGCTCTTTCAAAGTCTAGGAGTCAATGGATAGTCTTACAATGATGCAGAGTTCAGTTCAGTTTAGTTTAGGTCGAGGTAGTTGCTGGTGTACCGTTGGGGGGGGGAGAGAGAGAGAGAGAGAGAGAGAGAGAGGAGAGAGAGAGAGAGAGAGAGAGAGGAGAGAGAGAGAGAGAGAGAGAGAGAGAGAGAGAGAGAGAGAGAGAGAGAGAGAGAGAGAGAGAGAGAGAGAGAGAGAGAGAGAGAGAGACAGAAAGAGGTGATGCAGTTGCCGCCAAACATTACGCTGTCTTGTTGTCCTGTTGTCGTCACCAAATGTGACCCCTCCATCCTAGGCACGACCGTTCTTCAGTGGTAAGCCTGTCACCCAGGCAAGGGTGGACACACACACAAGCCCTCACCTGTCTGCCTTCACACACTGTCAACCTCTGATCGATTCCCCCGGATGGATCCTCCAAGCCCCCACCTCCACCTTTCAGTGTCCCGTGGTGTGTCAGCTTGTGTCTTCGCAGACCTGCTTTTTATCTCCCCTGACGGGGTACCAGTCATCCATCAGCTGGTACCATCCTTGCTGTCTCAATAGGAATCTTACAAGCAGGCAAATAAAGTGTCCTTGGAGCAAAAGTAAATAATCAGCCATGGATCCATAACTTTAAATCTTTGTCTCTCTCTCTGTTTCTCTCTCACACACATCTGCGCTGGGTGCCTCCCGCTCTTCTTCTCTGTCTCTCATTAGCAGCAGAAACAGTGTCCCAAAGCCAGTCGCATACTCCCGAATTTTTAAAGTGATTGTCCACAGACAATATGAGCCCTAGGGATACCTAACAGGTACTACAAGTAAGCTGCATGTCCACATTGGGGGAGAAGTGTGCTGATACCCCTCGCTGTCTGTAAAAACTGTGACGAGATCCTAAAGTGCATTCAATATGGACTGTGCCTTTAAAAAGAGAGAGAGTAGGTGTACACCAATTCAGAGAGAGAGAGAGAGAGAGAGAGAGAGAGAGAGAGAGAGAGATGAGAGAGAGAGAGAGAGAGAGAGAGAGAGAGAGAGAGAGAGAGAGAGAGAGAGAGAGAGAGAGAGAGAGAGAGAGAGAGAGAGAGAGAGAGAGAGAGAGAGAGAGAGAGAGAGAGCACTGAACAGCTCGTGAGTCTCCATTGTTACGGAAGGGCAGAACTATTTAATGGGCAACTGGCTTTATGCATGTTTGGGATATATACAAGTTCAGCTGGCTTTTCAGACAGACACACAGAAGACACGGACAGAAATACAGAAGAAATAGACACTGGATGAGCTTTCAGTGCCCACGAAAGGGTGGGTTTTGCTCGCAGTGTGGAAAAGAGGGGGGGGGGAGTGTGTGGAAGGCTATCGGTGTGTTTATCCCTTGACTGGGTTGATAGACGGTAACTGTAACAGGACTTCGGAGGGCAACGGAAAGATCGACGGCATCGGCTTACTTGGAAAACAAATCACCTCTCTCTGTCTCTCTTTCCTCAATTCTACTCAATATCACAAACTGAACTGACGTCATTCCTATACCATTTAAGACTGCATCATTTACCACCTAAGCTTGGAGAAGCTTGGGGTTTTATATTTACACACTTATATACGCATGAACTCTGCTAACCTGTTTGATTTATCTAGTTTCATATTACTATATTACGTGGATACTAATAAATAGTGATTTGTTTGTAACAGTTTCAGAGAGACATTGATCGGAAGGAGAAGTGGGCTGAAAAGTGGCAGATCCAGTTCAACCCGGAGAAATGTGAATTGTTACACTTTGGAAGGACAACCAACAAGGCAGAGTACAAAGTAAATGTCAGGAAACTTGGTCGTGTGGGGGAGCACAGGGATCTGGGGGTTCATGTCCACACATCACTCAACGTTGCCTCACAGGTGGATAGGTTAGTTAAGAAAGCTTATGACTGTTAGCTTTCATAAGTCGAGGAATAGAGTTTAAGAGTCGTGAGGTATGATGCAGCTCTACAAAACTCTGGTTAGGCCACACTTAGAGTACTGTGTCCAGTTCTGGTCGCCTCACTATAGGAAGGATGTGGAAGCATTGGAAAGGGTACAGAGGAGATTTACCAGGTTGCTACCTGGTTTAGAGAGGATGCATTATTATCAGAGATTAAGGGAGTTAGGGTTTTACTATTTGCAGAGGATGATGAGAAGACACATAATAGAGGTATACAAGATATTAAGGGGGATAGATAGAGTGGACAGCCAGCGCTTCTTCCCCAGGGCATCGATGCTCAATACAAGAGGACATGGCTTTAACGTAAGGGACGGGAAGTTCAAGGGGAATATTAGAGGAAGGTTTTTAACTCAGAGAGTAGTTGGTGCATGGAATGCACTGCCTAAGTCCGTGGTAAAGACAGATACACTAGTCAAACTTAAGAGACTACTAAAAATGAATATGGAGAAATTTAAGGTGGAAGGCAGGGTTTAAGGGTCGGCACAACATTGTGAGCCGATGGGCCTGTACTGTGATGTACTATTCCATGTTCTATATTCTAAAACAAGACTCCAGTGTGTTCCATTTCTGCTGGTTCTTTTACCCAGTTAAGGGGTACGTCACGAAACCGGGGGCTCGTCCGGGATCAAACAAAACTAAGACGACATTCTAAATTTGTTGGGGGCATAATTGAGTAATTAGTGGTTGATATTATAGGAGAATATCTCTTTAAATTTTCTTGAGTGGAAAATCAGCAACAGTGGAGATTGAGGTTGGTAGGTTTCGGTGGAAACATCCCCTGAAGCATTCGATGATGCTAAGAGGGATGTGCTGTTGGGAATCGCTCATTAGTTAATACTTAAGGTGAACACGAGAATGAGGACGTCGATAATACAGTTGTTAATAGAGAAGTATTATATATCCCAGGGAATGTTTGAAGAGGATGTGTGGGAAATGTTATTAGAAGTAAACCTACTGAGGTTCAGGTACAGCTTCGTTTAGAAAGATTAAAGAGGGAGGATAAGAACGTGGCTGAGACCCTTTCTGGTTCAGCTAATTCAGCGGACGAGTTTGCATTAACCCATGAGGTTAAGTTTTTCCTGAATGAGAGCTTCCAAGAGAGTAGCTGGGATAATCAGGGTGAACTGGAATTTTAAACTGGGGCTAGTAATGAAAGCGTAGGAGAGGCAGCTGGCCCGATTACTTGAGTTCAAGTTGTTGAATCACCTGTGAATTCACAGGGTACTGAACCATTGTGTTGAAACTCAGTTAACGTCTGAGGTGTCTGACTCGGTTCAAAAGGAATGCAGTCCTTTTGTGTCAGATAGACTTGGTTCAGTGAATAATGGGTTAACCTTGGTACCAGTGGAAATTGAGGACTCTCAGTCATTTGAGATAGACAGTGTTCTAAAGGTTGGCGATTAGATGAAAACTGGTGAGGTGAATGTTATTGAAGATATTGAGAAGGATGCTGTCTCTGGACTTTTGAATAAAGTACCTGTGAAGTCTGGATTGGTTTCAAGACCATTGACCATGCTGACAGAAACAGCTCTCTCAGGTGCTGAGACAGTACACGTTGATTTGTTTAACAAAGTTTTTGAATTTAAAGATAGACAACTTGGTGATGTTGTTCAATTTTGTGAATTGGAGAGACAGGGTTCGGAGACTTCTCAAAACAAATGGAAGTGTTGTTTTGACCAAGAGAGGCCATCTGCAGGTGTTCTTATGGAAACATATAGAACTAGAGATCTTGGAGATAGAATTAGTGATTTTTTTTTTGAACAAAGGACTTCTTTGGAAGTTTAGCGAATGGGTTTAGTTTACAAAACATGAGTGAGGAGTTAGCTCCTGTGCAGGATGAAATTCAGGCCGTCCTTGAAAGCCCTGTTGGAGCTGATCACGTGATGGTTAAATATTCTGTGGTGAAGTGAAAATGAGAAAATGGGTGATCAAACTCCATTTTGAAGATAACAAGATTTGGTTTTGTAACAAAGTATGTGAAAAGTAAATACAATAACATGGTGGACTGATTGTCTGGATGTTAAGTTTAAGAATGAATTATAAACTAGTATTTTTGCACGCAGTCTGCTACATGTTAGTCAGATATGTATTGCCTCATATTCTGTAATCTACAGTTAGACAAAAATTTTGCTCCTTCATCATTTTTTCTTCCGAACAGGAGGGAGGTGTGACGAGATTCTCAGCGTTATTCAATATGGAATGTGGCTTGAAAAAGAGCGAGAGAGGGTGTACACTGATTCAGAGAGAGAGAGAGAGAGCACCGAACAACTCGTGTGTCTTCATGGTTACGGAAGGGCGGAGCTATATAATGTGCAACTGGCGTTCAGCATGTTTGGGATATATACAAGGTCGGTTGACTTTTCAGACAGACACACAGACACACGGAAGACACGGACAGAAGTACAGAAGGAATAAGCACTGAATGAGCTTTCAGTGTCCAGGAAAGGGTGGGTTTTGCTCGCAGCGTGGAAAAGGGGTGACCGGTGCAATGATATCGGTGTGTTTAACCCTTGACTGGGTTGATAGCTTCACCGGGTGAAGACGGTACCCTTTTGTGCGGTCACAATTGGTAACTTTAACAGGACTTCGGAGGACAACGGAAAGATCGACGGCATCGGCTTACTTGGAAAACAAATCACCACTCTCTCTCTCCTCAATTCTACTCAACTTAATATCTAGAACTGAACTTACGTCATGCCTATGCCACCGTAAGACTGTATAATTTACCACCTAAGCTTGAAGAAGTTTGGGGTTTTATATTTACACACTTATATATGCATAAACTCTGCTAACTTGTTTGATTTATCTGGTTTTATATTACTATATTACGTAGATACTAATAAATAGTATTCTGTTTGTAGCAATACCAGACTCCAGGTGTGTTCCATTTCCGCTGGTTCTTTTAACCCGTTACGGGGTACGTAACCAAACCGTTCCAACACCTACATCACACCGCATTTCTGTAAACCCCTTCGACCCCTACAGCACTCGGCATCTCCACCGAACCTCCATCATCCACCCTGGTGCATTCAGATGACAGCAGACCCGAGAAAGATACAGTCGTGTCAGATTGAATGGCTCATAAAACACTGTTGGCCAGAAGAAGCTACAGTCTGATCAAGGACAGGGGAAGCAGACAAACCAGTTCTCTCTGTTTTGCCCCATTTTGTGGTCTATGAACTGATTCTTGCATTGGAATAATTTAATTAGAGGAACTGAATGTGAACACAGGGAGCTTCAGGTAATCATCTGCTAAACCTGAGACCATTCTCAAACAAGTCGCCATTTGTCGTGTGAAGGGCGTGGACTCTGAACTGATTCTTGACTCTGGGACAATCTAATCAGAGCAATAAACCTGAGACCATGCTCAGTGGAGCCAGCTACTGGTTATGTAAAATGTCAGACATATCAAAGAAGCAATCTGCAGTCTCGTTAGACTCTGTCTGGGTTGCCTCATTTAACTGGTTTGGACCAGTCAGGGTGTAAAGATACGAATACACAAGGCTGGGGTGGGCAGAGCCAGGTACAATATGTTGGTTGTAGCTCCGTACAATGATCAGTAACCAGGTGACCCAGGTTGGTCAGTTGACCTTGAGCCAATGGTTTGGAGATCCAATGGTTCAATTGATGAGGAACAATATAAGATTCCGGAGCTTCAGATATGCAGGGGTGATAACTCTCCAGCGGCCAGAGACCAATCATTGCCGAAAAGTAGGACCACACGGACACGTGGAGATCGGGAACATGAGGATCGGAAGATGATGAGAGGCATTGATCGTATGGATATTCAGAGGCTTTTTCCCAGGACTGAAATGGTTGCCACAAGTGGACACAGGTTGGCGGCGCTGGAGAGCCGGAACAGAAGAGATGTCGGGGTAAGTTTTTTTTTTACTCAGAAAGTGGTGAGGGCGTGGAATGGGCTGTCAGCAACAGTGGTGGAGGCGGATACGATTGGGTCTTTTTAAGCGACTTTAGGATACGGACAGGGAGCTTAGAAAAATAGAGGGCTACATGTCAGCCGAATCATTTCTAAGATAGGGACATGTTCGGAACAACTTTGTATGCTGTAGGTTTTCTATGTTTTCTATGTTTCTATGGAATGCCTTGCCAGTGTAGACCTTTTTTTTTTCTCCCGGATTATACCTTTTCTCTTCATTGACTGTTCATGGAGCGTCAGGGTTTCCAGTAGGGTGCACATAGGAAGATAGTGTGTAAATCTACGTGTTTTTAGTAGAAATAATAAAAGGTACTAGTTGGTAAATACAGATTCTCTGTATCTCTGTGTTTCATTGTTACAAGGGATGATTCTTGTCACAGTGGCGTCCATCATTAACATTGCCCACTAACTGGACGTACCCTCTACACAGTGTTACCATCGGGAAGGAGATACAGAAGCCTGAAAGCTCAGGCTCAGCGATTCAGGAAAAGTTTTTTTTTCCGCTGCCACCTGTATCTCAGTTTTGTTTTCTCTATATTTATCTATCCTGTATTTCATTGTACTGCTACCGTGAAGTTAACAATTTCGCGACGTATGTCTGTGATATTAAATCTTCTTCTGATTCTTTAAATGTACATTTGAAACCTTTGAGTCCGATTCAGATGCAGGGAGGATGTGTTTGATCGAACTACTCTCAATGCGTCGGATATTAAAAAAAAAGAATTTAAAAAAATATTAGGCCTTAAATATCAATACCGACCGCTGGATGATCTCGATAGCTTTGCTTGGAAGGGACTCGCCAAGTATTATGTAATGATGAATTGTCCTCGGTGTTCAGACTACGCCGGTCATGGGGTATGAAGGGAAGTATCTGGACAAACAGGAACATTAGCGGTAGTCAGAATGGGCCAGTGCGTAGTAGGTCATGTCTAACCAATCTTATAGTTACTCGCAATGCTGTTGAAGAAATTTGTCAAGTTTCCGTGTGGGAGGATGCTCCGGAAGGATCAGTCGCTTGTCTTTCACAATGAGGAAGTAAATTGGATTCGCCATTGGGTACGTTGGGGGAAGCTGGAGTGTGGTAATGGATGATTGTCTCTCTGACTGGGGACCTGTCATGAGTGGAGTGCCCAAGGGATCGTTGCTGTGTCCGTTGTTGTTTGTCATATATATCAATGATCTGGATAATAATGTCGTTAACTGGATCAGAAAATTTGCCGATGATACCAACATTACGGGTGTAATTGACAACGAGAAAGACTACCGAAACATGAATCGGGATCTGGACGCAGCTGGAAAAAATGGGTTGAGAAACGGCAGATCGGATAGGACTGGACCCAGGGTTGAGATTTTTGATTGGAGAAAGTCTAACTTTGAGGAAATGAGAAAGCATTTAGAAGGAGAGGATTGGGACAATTTGTTTTATGGGAAGGATGTAATAGAGAAATGGAGGTCATTTAAAGGTGAAATTTTGAGGGTACAGAATATTTATGTTCCTGTTAGGTTGAAAATAAATGTTAAAAGTTTGAGAGCGCCATGGTTTTCAAGGGAGATTGGAAACTTGGTTCGGAAAAAGTGGGAGGTCTACAATAAATATAGACAGCATGGAGTAAATGAGGTGCTCGAGGAATATAAAGGATCTAAAGTGAATCGTAGAAAGAAATTAGAAAAAGCTAAAAGAAGATACGGGATTGCTTTGGCAATTAAGGTGAAAATAAATCCGAAGGGTTTCTAGAGTTATATTAATAGCAAAAGGAGAGTGAGGGATAAAATTGGTCCTTTGGAGAATCAGAGTGGAAAACTATGTGTGGAGCCGAAAGAGATGGGGGAGTTTTTGATCTATTTATTTTCTTCGGTATTCACTCAAGAGAAGGATATTGAATTGAGTAAGGTAAGGAAAACAGGTCGGGAAGTTATGGAATCTATGACGATTAAAGAGGTTGAACTACTGGCTCTTTTAAGGAATATAAAAGTGGATACATCTTTGGGTCCTGACAGGATATTCCCTAGTACCTTGAGGGAGTTTAGTGTAGAAATAGCTGGGACTCTGACGGAAATATTTCAAATGTCATTAGAAACGGGGATGGTGCCTGAGGATCGGCATATTGCTCAGCTGGTTCCATTGTTTAAAAAGGGGTCTAAGAATAAAGCTAGCAATTATAGGCCTGTCAGTTTGACGTCAGTGGTGGATAAATTAATGGAAAGTATTCTTAGAAATGGTATATATAATTATCTGGATAGATAGGGTTTGATTAGGAATAGTCTGTAATGATTTGTGCGTGGAACGTCATGTATAACAAAACTTATTGAATTTTTGAAGAGGTTACGAGGAAAGTGGACGAGGGTAAAGCAGTGGATGTTGTCTATATGGACTTCAGTAAGGCCGTTGACAAAGTTCCGCACGGAATATTAGGAAGGTTTAATCGTTAAGTATTAACATTGAACTAGTAAAATGGATTCAACAGTGGCTAGATGGGAGATGCCAGAGAGTAGTGGTGGATAACTGTTTGTCAGCTTGGAAGCCGGTGACTAGTGGTGTGCCTCAGGGATCTGTATTGGATCCAATGTTGTTTGTCATATACATTAATGATCTGGATGATGGGGTGGTAAATTGGATTAGTAAGTATGCAGATAATACTAAGATAGGTGGCGTTGTGGATAATGAAGTAGGTTTTCAAAGCTTGCAGAGAGATTTAGGCCAGTTAGAAGAGTGGGCTGAAAGATGGCAGATGGAGTTTAATGCTGATAAGTGTGAGGTGCTACATTTTGGTAGGAATAATCCAAAAAGGACATACATGGTAAATGGTAGGGCATTGAAGAATGCAGTAGAACAGATTGATCTAGGAATAATGGTGCATAGTTCCCTGAAGGTGGAATCTCACGTGGATTGGGTGGTGAAGAAAGCTTTTGGTATGCTGGCCTTTATAAATCAGAGCACTGAGTATAGGAGTTGTGAAGTAATGTTAAAATTGTACAAGGCATTGGTAAGGCCGAATATGGAGTATTGTGTACAGTTCTGGTCACCGAATTATAGGAAAGATGTCAACAAAATAGAGAGAGTACAGAGAAGATTTATTAGGATGTTCCCTGGGTTTCGGCACCTAAGTTACAGGGAAAGGTTGAACAAGTTAGGTCTTTATTATTTGGAGCGTAGAAGATTGAGGGGGGACTTGAGAGAGGTATTTAAAATTATGAGGGAGATAGATAGAGTTGATGTGGATAGGCTTTTTCCATTCAGAATAGGGGAGATTCGAACAAGAGGACATGATTTGAGAGATGGGGCAAAAGTTTAGGGGTAACACGAGGGAGTTGGTTCAGAAACAGAGTCAGTGTGTAGTCAGACTCTGAGTAAAGCGAGGCTCACAATGGGACAAAAAATGCCGTCAACAGGATGCTGCAATGTTAAAGGCGGAGAAAATTGAAAAGGGTGAATGCAGGACTAAAGTTGTAAAACTTGAAAGCGCACAGTATATGGAATAAGGTAGATGAACTTGTAGTAGAGTTACAAATCGGGGTGTAAGAAGTTGTGGGCATCACCGAATCGTGGTTGAAAGGAGATGCTAGCTGGGAGCTTAAGTCCAAGGATCCACATTGTATTATATACAGGTAAATTGGGAAAATGAGGTTGGTGCCAGATCCAAACAGGGGGATTTCCGGGATGGAAAATACATGCCAAGCGGGCAATGTTCCGATCATCATGAGCGATTTCAATATACAGGTAGATTGGGAAAATGAGGTTGGTGCCAGATCCAAACAGGGGGATTTCCGGGATGGAAAATACATGCCAAGCGGGCAATGTTCCGATCATCATGAGCGATTTCAATATACAGGTAGATTGGGAAAATGAGGTTGGTGCCAGATCCAAACAGGGGGATTTCCGGGATGGAAAATACATGCCAAGCGGGCAATGTTCCGATCATCATGAGCGATTTCAATATACAGGTAGATTGGGAAAATGAGGTTGGTGCCAGATCCAAACAGGGGGATTTCCGGGATGGAAAATACATGCCAAGCGGGCAATGTTCCGATCATCATGAGCGATTTCAATATACAGGTAGATTGGGAAAATGAGGTTGGTGCCAGATCCAAACAGGGGGAATTTCTGGAATGGAAAATACATGCCAAGCGGGCAATGTTCCGATCATCATGAGCGATTTCAATATACAGGTAGATTGGGAAAATGAGGTTGGTGCCAGATCCAAACAGGGGGAATTTCCGGAATGCCTCCGAGATGGATTTTCGACCAGCTCTGGTTGAGCCCACTGCGGGATCAGCTGTTGTCGATTCGGTGTTGTGCAATGAACGGAAGTCGATTGTGGAACTTAAGGTAAAGGATCCCTTCGGGATAAGTGATCATAACATGGTAGAATTCATCCTGCAGTTTTGTCTTATGGCCTTATACCCCGATAATTTTCAATGGCGTTTCAATTTTCTCTTTTAAGTCAGCACATTGTCGTTTGTTTTTCATTTTGATTTACGGAAGTTGTGTGTGTCTGGAGTGGCTATAAGTTGTTGTCGCTTCTTTATCCGAACGGGCATCATGTATCGGCCGTGTCTGTAATAATGGACCGGTCTTAATATAACTGTAGGACTCCGACTCTCAAACTGGATCAGGTTTTCTGTGTAGTAACGTGCGCTGCCTTTAATGAGTTGGCATTTTAAAGCAAGAACTTGGTCAATGACGCTTACCACCTGATTTCACCTGTATCAGTAATCAAACTGAGTTAATCTGCTGCAGGATCCTGTGCTGCGCTCGGTTGTTTCTCGTGACATTGTCGGCTTGAATCTGTTGTTCATTCTTCTGTATTTTATATTGGTTCAGAGTTCACCACCTTGTGTTACACCGTTCCTGGGAAAAGGTCTCCAACTCTGAGCCAAACCTTCGACGTTTCCTTGTCGACATCGACTCTGTTCAGATCGTGGGGATGTCCTCCACAGAGTGTCATATTCTTCCATTGGTTAACCCTTTCTTACAAAGTGATAATTTTGTCATTTGTTTCTACATTGTGCTTGCAATTAAGTTTAGTAGTGTGGTCTCCATATCAGAATTCCACATGCTCGCGTTGATTTCTAAATCCTGTCTTCCTTGATGAAAAGTTATCTTTCGAAGTTTCGAAACTTACTACGTCTGTTATTCCTCTTCTGCCTCTGTCCGAGGTACCTGTTCTCAAGTGCATGTAGTGTTTTCTAAAAATTTCATTTCAATTGTTATTTTTCTTTATCAGTTTTCCAGATCTGTTTCGAAAAACAAACATAATGTATTTGCGGCCAAACTGTGTGTTGCCTTTGTAATATTTTCACTGTTGAGCTCTTTCTGGCTCATTTTCTTAAGCCCTGAAGTAATTTATTTCCATTTGTCACACTATGATCCAATTCGCTTGCATTTTGATATCCCAGGTGTTTATCTGTTTCATTTCCATCCATCGGGAGTATCGGACCTTGCTGCTCTACTCGCTCTATTGCACCTTTCATTATGTTTAATGTTCTGCGGTTATCCAGTCCAAATGACATGTTTCTCTAGTGTGGGGCAGAATTGAATGATTTTTGTAGTCAACATAACAACATGAAAGCTTTCAGATATTCATTCGGGCTTGATTTAGAATTACAGAATCTATTATCAGTTATCTGTACATATTTTGACACCCTCACGGCATACTTTCTGCTCTGCTGAAATTATATTGTGATTATCTCAGTGAGTGTCGAATAGCTGTGGGATGCATGATGCTACAATTTTATATCCTGTCTTTAAACAGGTAAATTATTATCAATGGTATTACTGCTGCTGCACGTTTTGTTTTCCTTTTGCTCTCAGCTCCGGCTGCTAAAGACAGACAGACAGACAAACTTTATTGATCCCGAGGGAAATTGGGCTTCCTTACAGTCGCACCAACCAAGAATAGTGTAGAAGTATAGCAATAGTAAACCATAAATAAATAAATAATAATAAGTTAATCATGCCAAGTGGAAATAAGTCCAGGACCAGCCTATTGTCTCAGGGTGTCTGACACTCCGAGGGAGGAGTTTTAAAGTTTGTTGGCCACAGGCAGGAATGACTTCCTATGACACTCAGTGTTACATCTCAGTGGAATGAGTCTCTGGCTGAATGTACTCCTGTGCATAACCAGTACATTATGGAGTGGATGGGAGTCATTGCCCAAGATGGCATGCAACTTGGACAGCATCCTCTTTTCAGACACCACCGTCAGAGAGTCCAGTTCCACCCCCACAACATCACTGGCCTTACAAATGTGTTTGTTGATTCTGTTGGTGTCTGCTCCCCTCAGCCTGCTGCCCAGCACACAACAGCAAACATGATTGCACTGGCCACCACATCAGAAACTCCTTCCCGTCCCATTACATCCCCTCCCTTCCCATTCCATGTTCCCCTCCCTCCACGTCCCATTACTCTCCCTCCCTCCCTGTCCCATCACTCCCATTCCCTCCCTGTCGTTTCACTCCTCCTCACACCGTCTTTATCTTCTCCATGTCGGCCTCCTGCTTGTGACAAGTAATTTCGCCCCTCCCCTCTCCGTCCCTTATTGAGTCAGTGACATCGCCACGCTCACCGTCTGATCAGTCCACTCCTCGTCCCGTCACTCCTCTTCCTCCCAAACCCTCACTCCTCCTCCCCAAAACCCACATGTATATGTGTATGTGTGAATATCTGAGATATATACATTAGTTTATTCAATGACAAAATGATTAGAATTAAATCATATATACAACACCCAAGACGATATAAAACACAAAATGCTGCTATTACAATCAATAATACACTCGATCCCGGGATTGTATCCATGAGCACCGCATGTTCCTTCGGCATAGATTCTGTGTGCGACAGTGGCCATTGTAAGTCAGTGTCTCACTCCATCCCTGGCGGCCACATTAACCAAGGATTCGCCCATTTTAAATCAGCGCGTCCCTCCCCTCTCTTGTGCTCACTTCTACCAAAGCCGCCACTCCCTCCCCAGCGGCCATTTCCAGTGAAGCGTCGGCCATTTGAATTCAACGTGTCCTTCACTCCTTCTCTGCCGCTCACTTTAACCAAGGCGTCGCTCCGTCCTTGGTCCCGTTTCAACCCGGCCGAGCGGGGTCTCCTTCAGTCACCACATCGCTCCCTCCTTGGTCCCATTTCAACCCGGCCGAGCGGGGTCTCCTTCCGGCACCACATCTCTCCCTCCTTGGTCCCGTTTCAACCCGGCCGAACGGGGTCTCCTTCAGTCACCACATCTCTCCCTCCTTGGTCCCGTTTCAACCCGGCCGAACGGGTTCTCGTTCAGTCACCACATCTCTCCCTTTGTCTCAACAGAATTAACGATGGTGACGGCCGTTTTCAATCGGCGTCTAGCTCCCCCCCTTCCAGACGCTCACGTTAAACAAGGTATCACAAACCCTAAACTGTCCCGTCAGACATTTTAAGCGAAGCAGCGGCTATTTTATGTCAGAGCGTCACTCTCTTCCAACAGATCATTTTACATCGACCCATTACCCCCTCTCTCTTCTCAATGTGCCACTGTCTTCATTTCGGCCACTTTACCCTATGCGTCTCTCCCTCCTGTTGGCCACTTGAAGTCTGTCCATCACTCTCTCCCTGCCGGCCATTGTAACCAAGGACTCAGGGAATACTTCAGGTCGGGCCGCCACTCCCTCTAATTTGTCACCTCCTGGCGTCCATTTTCTCTCAGTGTATCCCTCCCTCCCTCGTGATTATTTTCAATGTGCGCGTCACCCCCTCCCTGGTGACAGCATTATGTCGGCGCGTCACTCTCTCCCTAGTTATGATTTATATTCTGGCTTTAATCCAGAATCCTATTTTTAATTATCATGTAACTCCCACCCCGTGACAATTTTCAGTCAGTGCGTCATCCCCACCCTGTCGGTCATTTTAACTCTGCCTGTCACTCCCACTCTCTTGTCAGTGTATCACTCCCTCCCTGCCGGCCATGAGGAACAAAGTGACCACGGCCATCTTAATTCCGTCCATCGCCCCCTCCCTGGCGTCCATTGTCACTCAGCCCATCACTTTCTCCCTGGAGACCATTTCAGTCAACCTTTCACTCCCTCCTCAGTGACCATTCTAAACCCTTCTGTCGTTCCCTCCCTATTCACCATTTTCAATCAGGAGCCCCTCGCAGGACAGACACTCTCGACCACCCTCCACTCGATTGCGCAGACTGTTTATCACAAATAATAATTATATCGCAAACAATAGAGACCGATCCGACATCCTCATCTCCGGATCCTTTGTGTCATCACTCCGAGTGTCGTGGTGAGAGGAGGATACAGACACCAGGAAACGTGTGCGGTAATATTCCCGGTGTCGATACAGAGACCCGACGCCGTGCGCGGTAAAACTCTCTGTGTGGAAACAGTGATCGGGAAGCGTGACTGGCAAAATTCCCAGTTTGGGATATGGAGAGCGGGAACCGTTCCCTGTATAACTTCCTGTGTGTTACGTGGACACCGGGAACCAGGCGCAATAAATCACCCGGCATGGGGACACGGAAACGATAAACCTCTCTCACACGCATCCCCCACCCCCCATCTTCAGAAAGGCGTGTGAAGGTCCTTCCGTCCGATCGTATCCGCCGTTTCCGCCAGGAGATGAGCATCATCAGTGTTACAAAGCCGTCAACATCCACACCACCCTCGACTTTCCGTGTAACTAATAAACCCATCGGCGTTCTCGTTAAATTTCGTAAACCCCGCTCCGAGTTCTGTCAAATACAAAATTCAGGCGTCCCCGCCAATTTCCAGGATCCCATTCGCGTTAGAAATGGAAGGGAGATGGTGAGTGTGAATGGGAAGGGCCAGATCCCACTGGGAGATCGGACGACAGGAGTGAATGAGAAGCGGTGCAGATGGTGGGGTAAATGGGAAGAGGCGGGGCCCATTTGGAGTTTGGACGATGCAAGCGAATGGGTAGGGGTGCATCCCGTTAGGAATGTGGATGGATGGAGTGAATGGGAAGGGGTGGTGTCATTGGGAGTGTGTATCTTGGGAATGAATGGGAAATATTGGCATTGGATTGGGATTGTGGTCCGTGGGAGAGGACAGGAAGGGTGGAGTTCCGCTTTGCAAAATTATCCTCAACTTCGATTTCATCCTGGGCGACTTTTCGACCCCTGAAATCAAATGTGATTGTTAACTGCTATGGTTATGATTCCCAACTGTACTCCCTTGCCCGTTTGTTCCCAATCGCACGCTCTCCTGGTCTGTGTACACTGCATCCCATCTCTGTGACCACTTCTACAAATATTCATCTTGTGTGTGTGTGTGTGTGTGTGTGTGTGTGTGTGTGTGTGTGTGTGTGTGTGTGTGTGTGTGTGTGCGTGCTACAGTTCCAAGGTGATACAGAGTATTCCATTGCTCTGTACTAGACATGCAATATCTATATAGTTCCAAGGAACACAATGAGAGTCTCCTCTATAATCTGATTCAACTCGAGGTCTACAAACCTTTTTGTTCCTGTGTCTTACCCCGGGAGTGTGTGATGGGACGGTGTGGGGGGATATTCACTCTGTGTCTGACCCCGGGAGTGTGTGATGGGACGGTGTGGAGGGAGATTCACTCTGTGTCTGACCCTGGGAGGCTGTGATGGGACGGTGTGGGGGGAGATTCACTCTGTGTCTGAACACAGGAGTGTGTGATGGGACGGTGTGGAGGGAGATTCACTCTGTGTCTGACCCTGGGAGTGTGTGATGGGACGGTGTTGAGGGAGATTCACTCTGTGTCTGACCCCGGGAGTGTGTGATGGGACGGTGTGGAGGGAGATTCACTCTGTGTCTGACCCCGGGAGTGTGTGATGGGACGGTGCGGAGGGAGATTCACTCTGTGTCTGACCCCGGGAGTGTGTGATGGGACGGTGTGGAGGGAGATTCACTCTGTGTCTGACCACGGGAGTGTGTGATGGGCCGGTGTGGAGGGAGATTCACTCTGTGTCTGACGCCGAGAGTGTGTGATGGGACGGTGTGGAGGGAGATTCACTCTGTGTCTGACGCCGAGAGTGTGTGATGGGACGGTGTGGAGGGAGATTCACTCTGTGTCTGACCCCGGGAGTGTGTGTGACGTGACGGTCTGGAGGGGGATTCACTCTGAGTCTGACCCCGGGAGTGTGTGATGGGACAGTGTGGAGGGAGATTCACTCTGTGTCTGACGCCGAGAGTGTGTGATGGGACAGTTTGGAGGGAGATTCACTCTGTGTCTGACGCCGAGAGTGTGTGATGGGACAGTGTGGAGGGAGATTCACTCTGTGTCTGACCCCGGGATTGTGTGATGGGACGGTGTGGAGGGAGATTCACTCTGTGTCTGACCCTGGGAGTGTGTGATGGGACGGTGTGGAGGGAGATTCACTCTGTGTCTGACCCCGGGAGTGTGTGATGGGACGGTGCGGAGGGAGATTCACTCTGTGTCTGACCCCGGGAGTGTGTGATGGGACGGTGTGGAGGGAGATTCACTCTGTGTCTGACCACGGGAGTGTGTGATGGGACGGTGTGGAGGGAGATTCACTCTGTGTCTGACGCCGAGAGTGTGTGATGGGACGGTGTGGAGGGAGATTCACTCTGTGTCTGACGCCGAGAGTGTGTGATGGGACGGTGTGGAGGGAGATTCACTCTGTGTCTGACGCCGAGAGTGTGTGATGGGACAGTGTTGAGGGAGATTCACTCTGTGTCTGACGCCGAGAGTGTGTGATGGGACAGTGTGGAGGGAGATTCACTCTGTGTCTGACGCCGAGAGTGTGTGATGGGACAGTGTGGAGGGAGATTCACTCTGTGTCTGACCCCGGGAGTGTGTGATGGGACGGTGTGGAGGGAGATTCACTCTGTGTCTGACCCTGGGAGTGTGTGATGGGACGGTGTGGAGGGAGATTCACTCTGTGTCTGACCACGGGAGTGTGTGATGGGACGGTGTGGAGGGAGATTCACTCTGTGTCTGACGCCGAGAGTGTGTGATGGGACGGTGTTGAGGGAGATTCACTCTGTGTCTGACGCCGAGAGTGTGTGATGGGACAGTGTGGAGGGAGATTCACTCTGTGTCTGACCCCGGGAGTGTGTGATGGGACGGTGTGGAGGGAGATTCACTCTGTGTCTGACCCTGGGAGGCTGTGATGGGACGGTGTGGAGGGAGCTTCACTCTGTGTCTGACCCTGGGAGTCTGATGGAATGATGTGGCTCAACGCCGGTATTCCTTCCGCATCCCTGTCGTACTCGGGACCCAAGTGAAATCACATCTGACATTAAGGTCGATTTTAACTGTCTGCGCAGGCAGTTAGCCATGATGGGGGTAGGGTGGAGATAAGATCCTGGGCACCCAGACTCTGAGACGCTGCTGTACCAGTGTGAGGAGCTCAGACCCATTGTTGCAGTTTACCGGGGGCGGGGGGTGGGGGGGGGGGGGCAGCAGTAAGCCCAGGTCACTGTTTCTCCTTTAATGAGACTCGAGTCCGACACCAGGACAGGAAGTGACAACGGTTTATTGATTTGATCATGACAAATGGAAATTAAACAATGTGTGAGCTGCTGACGTGCGGGAATAAATAAGCTGCTCCCGACTCTCTCACACACAATTAACTGACCGGCGACAACGAGTGACCGGTTGAATCATCAGTCCCGTTTCTCACCGTCACTCTGCATCGGGGAATCGATGATTATAAAATCACACTTCAGGGCCGTGTCCGGGATCTCTGCAGATCCAGGGTCACTGCCGAGGGATTTGTCCATTTAACATCATTATATCGGCCAGGCTGCTGAATGCACCGTCCTCAGCAAAGAGAGCAAATCGATTTGCTCCCCAGATAAACTCACGCCGGGACGCCGGTGTCCCAGAAATAAAACCGCCGTCCACAGGATCTTCATGTCTGTGTATTTCCCCGGCGTGTAACGTGGGGAGTCTCGAACCCGGAAGCAGCGCTACTGGACATGAGGCCGAAATACGTCACTGCGGGGGCACAAACAACCACACAGAGTGCGAGACAGGAGCCAGTTCCGTTAAAACCGTTGGGAATTACACCTGGAGTGTGGCTACTAAAGGTAAGGGCAGGAGTTAAGGGGGAGGGCGGGAGTTAAAGGGGAGGACGGGGTATCAGCCTAAATGTCCCGATCCCGCGGGCGGGGATGTTCACACATTCAGATGTTCACACGGTCACTGTCAGTCCGGGTCTGGGTTCCTGCAAAGATCTCAGTTCCTTCCCCCCAGTCTCACTGAACCGATTCTCCACCAGCCTGAAACAGATGGAAGAATAAAGATGAAATGAATAGATTACACAACAGTGTCAGTATCAGGGACTGGGGTGAATGATTCAACAACACTCACAGACAAATTATTTTATTACATTCAACATTAGCACAAACACTCACCAGATCCACTCCAGACTCGGGAGGGTCAGTATGAGGCGTCGGAGAGCGGGGACAGATCGGTCTGTCAGCGAGTTTGAGGACAGGTCCAGACACATAAGTGATCTGTTTGTACTGAGAGCGGAGACGAGATCCTCAGCACCAGAATCTGTGAGAACGACATTGACCAGCCTGCAGATGAGAGAGAGTGAGGGTGAAGGACACAGAGAGATAGGAGACGGTACAAATCCCCAGTGTTTATCAGTAACACAATTACTGATCACATTAATGTTTAGAGTCAGACACCCAGTGACTGTAAACACAATCTCCCACAGTCTGGTACTTACCATAGTCTCTGTATTTTACACTCTGGGTTCCTCAGAGCCGCAGACACCAGTTTCACTCCTGAATCTCCCAGTTTATTATTACTCAGGTTCAGTTTTGTCAGTGATGGGTTTGTACTGAGAGCGGAGGCGAGATCCTTGGCACCAGAATCTGTGAGACCGACTCTCTCCAGCCTGGAGATGAGAGAGAGTGAGGGTGAAGGACACAGAGAGAGAGGAGACGGTACAAATCCCCAGTGTTTATCAGTAACACAATCACTGAACACATTAATGTTCAGTGTCAGACACCCAGTGACTGTAAACACAATCTCTCACAGTCTGGTACTTACCAAAGTGTCTGTATTTTACACTCCGGGTTCCTCAGAGCCGCAGACACCAGTTTCACTGCTGAACCTCCCAGTTTATCATTATTCACGTCCAGCTCCGTCAGTGATGTGTTTGTATTGAGAGCGGAGGCGAGATCCTCGGCACCAGAATATGTGAGACCGACATTGTTCAGACTGGAGATGAGAGAGAGTGAGGGTGAAGGACACAGAGAGACAGGAGATGGTACAAATCCCCAGTGTTTATCAGTAACACAATTACTGATCACATTAATGTTCAGTGTCAGACACCCAGTGACTGAAAACACAATCTGCCACAGTCTGGTACTTACCCCAGTTTCTGTATTTTACACTCCGGGTTCCTCAGAGCCGCAGACACCAGTTTCACTCCTGAATCTCCCAGTTTATTCTCCCCAAGTCTAAGCACAAACAGACAAATTTATGAACAAAGTGATTCAAACCGTGGGTCTCGGGGAATTTCTCTCACTCAGATATTTCAGGAAACATTAAACCCTTCAGTAAATCACTGATAGGAGTTCCCATCACTGTCAATGTCCCTCACTGCCCATCTCCAGGGTATTCACCGAATGTCAGTAATTTAGTCTGTCGATGTGACCCTGTAAACTCCACATATTCTGTATCATTCCCTGATGGCTAGACAAAATGTTCCTGATGTGAGAGGGTCGCAAGGAGTAGGGTTGAAGTGGAGGAAGTCCCACAGTGAGACAGAATTGTGAATGGGGAAATGTCGAAGGGAAATGACACCACCGGAGGAAGGGGAATGTGGATTTGAGATCTCGCAACAGGAAGGGGGATGAGGAAGGGAGATCCCACAGGAGGATGGGGACGGGAGATCCCACAGGAGGAAGTGGGATGGTTGAAGAGAGATCCCCAGGGGAAAGGGGGATGGGGAAGCGAGATCCCACAGTAGGAAGTGGGATCGGGAAGAGAGATCCCACAGGAGTAAGGGGGATGGGGAAGAGAGATCCCACAGGAGTAAGGGGGATGGGGAAGAGAGATCCCACAGGAGTAAGGGGGATGGGGAAGAGGGATCCCACAGGAGTAAGGGGGATAGGGAAGAAATATCCCACAGGAGGAACTGCGGTGGAGAAGAGAAATTCCACAGCAGGAAGGGAATGGGGAAGTGAGATCCCACAGGAGGAATGGAATGGGGAAGCGATATCACACAGCAGGAAGGGAATGGGGAAGTGAGATCCCACAGGAGGAAGGGAGTTGGGGAAGAGTGTTGCCATATAAGGAAGGGGGATGTGGAAAAGTTGTCCCACAGAAGGGTCAGAGGGGAAAAGATTATCCCACAAGATAGATTGTACGGGATGCAGTAATAGATTGTATCGAAGGGGAGTTATGAACCTAGGATCATAATCGTGACTGGACATGCAGCCATTGTGTCTAGGTATCTGGCAGTGAGCAAAGTCACACAGGTGGACTGACGGTAATAGCCGCACCAATAGGAAGGGCAGGGGAGGACAATCTCACAATGTTATTTCTCTCCTCACTTGGACAGTCTGCTGATGGTCTGTTGTCCCTCACTAGGCAGGGGGTGTGAATCTCTGACCCACCTGCTGCAGTCAATGTCGGTCTGAGTGTCAGCAACAGTGAGAAGGAACATTGTCAATGGATGTGTCACAGGCAGCGAGAAACACGGCCATTTCTGTGGTTTACTACCATTAAACCAATGGCCGTTGTTCACTGATCGGATATAATTTCCAAAATTCGTTCACAAGAAACAAGAACACTTTCCCTTCCTTGGGGAATTACTGACTGATCCCCTGGGCATTTGTCACAATTCTTCACAATCTGATTTACTACAAATTTACCGAAATTCCTTTACATTGAAACAACGCAATGGAACAGTTTCACAGTTCAGAGTGAGAGATAAATCAAGTTACCTCAACTCCTGGCATTTGTGCAGCCCGGGTCCCAGCCGCCGGATTCCTTCACACCGAATGTGGCAGTTCTCCAGGTCAAGGTGTTTTATTGTATCACAGAGTCCGATGACATGAGACAGGACCGCACAGTCAATCGGGGTCAGAGTCATTCCACTGAATGAAAGTGTTTCCACAGATCCCAGAGCGGCCTCAGCCAGTCCACGATTCTGAGACTCAAACAGGTAGTGCAACGTGTTCAGGAGGCTCCTTTTACCAGCTTCACTCTCTGTGTTTCCACTCTGGCGTTTAACCTCCTCCTTCACCCAGTCAATCACCCGGCAGGTTGTTTGATGACGAAACGGACCCAGAAACTCCTCCAGGCCCCGAGCTGTCATTGGGGAGGAGAGACCAGCAACAAAACGGAGAAATACCTCAAACTGCCCATCTGTCGTGTTGTGGGCTTTAGTGAGGAATTTCAGGATATCCCCGGGAGGTGGATTCAGGAATTGTGCGACTGCAGCTACAAACTCTTGGACGGTGAGGTGTGGGAATGTGTACACAACGCTCCGGGCAGAATCCTCTCTCTCCAGAAGCTCCATCAGGAACCCGGACAGGAACTGGGAAGGCTGCAGATTGAACTTGATCAAATCTCCTTCTGAAAACACAATCTTCTTCTCGGACACTCCTCTGAAGGCCATCTGACCAACCCTGAGTAACTCATCACGGGGGTTCTCAATCTCACGGCCGTGGTTTTTCAGGATGTTGTAAATATAGTAGGAGTACAGTTGGGTGATGGTCTTGGGAACTCGCAGTGGGTCCCTGACTCTTCGTGTGAAGAAGGGGCCCAGTGCCAGAGCGAGGATCCAGCAGTAGGAGGGGTTGTAGCTCATGGTGTACAGGATCTCGTTCTCCTTCACGTGTTTGAAAACAGCTTCTGCCACCGTCTGATCTTCAAAATGCCTGATGAAATATTCCTTCCGTTCCTCACCAACAAATCCCAGGATTTCTGCCCAGACACTGATGTCAGCCTTTTCCAATAAATGTAATGCAGTGGGACGGGTGGTCACCAGCACTGAACACCCTGGGAGCAGCTTGCCCTGGACTAAACTGTACACAATGTCAGACACTTCACACCACCACTCGGGATCTGGGCACTGGAGCTTGGGTTCTGTATCTCTCCGAATGTCAGCAAAATCTATTCTGTGCTTGAATTCATCCAAACCATCGAATATAAACAACAATCCCTCTGGGTTCTTCCAGACCTCTCTCAGGATATTCCCAAAGTAAGGATACTGATCTAGAATCAGTTCCTTCAGGTTTATTCGACAGTTAATAGAGTTTAAATCCCGGAATTTGAAAGTGAAGACAAACTGGAATTGTTGGTATATTTTCCCCGTTGCCCAGTCATATACAATCTTTTGTACCATTGTTGTTTTCCCGATCCCCGGGACTCCGGCCACTGCTGCTGAATTCCTATTTTTGGATTTACTTCGGGAAAAACTGCTCTGGAATAACTGATCAGTCTGGATTTTTTCCAGCTCTCCGCGGAGATGTTTCTGTCTCCACTCCTCGTGGTCTCTGCCTCTTGCCAGCAGCTCATGTTCCACCAGTTTCCGATCTCGAACAGTAGAAATGACCGTGAGCTCAGCGTATCGATCAACCAGCTGGAAAACCTTCACCTTCTCCCTCATCAGGATCGTGTTCATTCTCAGTGTTTCAGTTTGTGCCCGCAGAGTCTCCTTGTGTTTCTGTTGAACATCTTCCATGGGAATAGAGAACATTGTCAAAATGTTAAATGGTTCAATGGACAAAGAAATTCCTAAATGCATTCCAATATTCAGAGTTTGAGATTACATAAATTAATTCAATGCTTCCATTGATATTAGGACAGGAAGTACATTTCTGTTCACAGACAACCGAATTAACAGCAATGAATGTCCCAGAAAAATGTCCAATCCTCATATTCTGGTACTCATTTCTTGTGATGGTAAGCTTTCCTCTGATATCCTATTGCAATCCTGACTGCACCCCTGTTACAACATCATTTCACTATATTTAAAGGATTGCTTGCATCATTAACAGATAACGTTAATACTGATCTTGTGTGGAAATACGGAGAGCAGGACACTCTGCATTTTGGCAAGTCTGCACACTGGGGAGTCACAGGTGTCCACTGCTCTTGCATCAAAACAGGAGCAGAATATGCGGGAAATACTCAAGTCGGGCAGCGTCTGGAGGAGAATCACAGTGAAGTTGCAGATCGATAACCCATCGGAACGACAAGAAAGAAAATGGCTAGTTATCAATCGCAGTGATGGAGGATTGGTGGAAAGATGAAATCTCTGTTAATGGAAGAAATTAGAAGAGTCTGCCTCAATGATGTACATTGTGTTTGTGGCAGAGGGTGGTGAAGTCTTGGCCACTGCTACTTATCAGTCTTGCTGTGGGGGTGTAGGGCGCTGTCTTATGAGGCCTCCGTCTGTCAGAGTCCACCATGGATGTCCTGCCCCTGCAAGCCAGGACACTCCGATAAGGAGAGGAAGCTTTTGCCGATGTAGCAAGCTCCCTCTCTCCGTGCATCTGATGAACACAAAGGATCGGGAGAGACTGACACAGCTCTGCACCAGAGGTGTCGCAGGATATGCCACAGTCTGTGTTGAACAGACTGCTTTAGGGGCTCCAGGTCAAGAATTTTCCCTCTGGGTTTACTCTCAATCTCTTCCCCATGAGGGGTGCAGTTGCAAGGTAGTGGAGTTTTGAGATCAGAGTTTTCTTGCTCCTGGGTGAGCTGCCAATCACGGCCAAGGAGCCCCATCTGCCCAAAGCGACTGGCTGTAAGGCACCAGTAACCCGCCTTTGCCCCTTCTCCTTTCGGAAGAAATGCTTCCACTGTGCTTAGTGGCTAAACCACATGTGAAGGCCGGGGGCTGGACTTGGTTGTCAGAGGCTATTTGAGTCACACGCCACTGGGAGCATTTCATAGGTCGTGGCAGCTTATCCCCACTGCCAAGCTCGGGTAAAACAATCTTAAGCAACCAAGGGGCGCTGTATTATTGAAAACAATAAATCAATAAATTGGTTTATTATTGTCACATGCACCACGGTAAAATGGAAAACTTTTCTGCATGCGATCCAAATAGATCATTACATCACAGCGGTGCAATGAGGTTGTAGAAGGAAAAACGGAACAGAATAGTTCAGGGAAACAGTGTTTCAGTTGCCGAGAAAATGCAGTGCAGGGAGACAATAAGGTAGAAGGCCAAGGATCATTGGCAGGTCAGGGTTTTGCTTTGGAGCTATGCTCATAAACTGTAGAATTCAACACCTAAAACCACAGTACTGTGCAGAAGTCTGAGGTGTATATTACGACTGACAACATTCTGTCTTTTATTTTCAAGTTTGCACTTTATCCCGCGGTGATGCAGTTTGTGTTGTTGTTGTTGTTGTTGTTGTTGTTGTTGTTGTTGTTGTTGTTGTTGTTTTTGTTGTTGTTGTTATCTTAGCCTAAACTGGTAAAACTTGAGGTACAGGCATAGCCAAGCGCATTCCTGATTGAATTGATAGGAAATTTCAGACTATTCTCATGGTGTATAATACTGTGTGTTTTTGAAGATTTATACAATTATTCCCGTGTGGGACTAATTTATTAATACTATTGTTTAAAGCCTTTGGGATGATACCAGTTATCAATATTACGATAGGGATAATGAATACCCTGTTCGTGTTCCATAGTCTTTCATTTTCCCCTTTTAATTCAGCATATTTCTGGTGTTTTTCACTAATTCATTTCTGTAAGCTATGTGTGTTTGGAAAGGCTATATATAGTCAAAAAGTTGTTTTTACTTGTTTATCCTTTAAAAGTACATCCGAACGGTTATCATGGATTATCCTATCTGAAATAATGATCAGTCACGGTATGATATGAAGGACTCTAACTCTAAAAGCGGAGCAGGTTTGTACTTATAGTAAGTTTTGGTTTTTTTCATCAGTTGTAGTTTAAGCAAGATTTTTGGGAATGTTGTCCACCACTTGATAGTGCTTGTGCAAGTAATGAGATTCAGTTAAACTACAGCAAGTTCCTGTAACGCGTTGGATTGTTTCTGGTTTCTCCTGTAATTTTCAGCATTTATCGCCGAGGACCTATTGGTCGTTTATTCTGTATTATTGATAACTACGTGTCTCAACAACCTTGTCCTGCATTGTTTCAATTATCTCTTCTGTTTCTGGGAAAAGGTCTCCAACTTTGAGCCAGGCGCTCGACGCTTCCTTGTCGACATCTAGTCGGCTCAGTCATGTGGATGTCTTCCACGGGGAGCCAGATTCTTCCATTGGTTAACATTTTCTACTGTTATGTTAGTTTCTTCATTTTTATGGGTGGTGCTTTCATTTCCGTTCAGTGATGTGTACCCCTTATCAGAATTGCATATGCTTGTATGGAGTGCTGAATCCTCCTTGTGTTGATGAAAATATATCCTTAGAACTAATTGTGGATTTCAGAGAAGGCAGGATGAGGGAACACAACACACAAGTCCTCATCGAGGGATCTGATGTGGAAAGAGTGAGCAATTTCAAATTCCTTGCTGTCAATATCTCCAAGTGTCTAACCTGGACCAAATATATCCATGCAGCTGCAAAGAAGGCACAACAGTGACTATATTTCATCAGGAGTTTCCAACATCACTCGAATATTTCTACAGGTGTAACTTGGAGAGCATTGTAACTGGCTGCATCACCTTCTGGTTCATGGGAACTACTGTACAGGATCGGAGTAAGGCGCACACTCAACGATTCAGGAGCAACTTCTCCTCTGCCATCCAGTTTCTGAATGGACATTGAACCCATCGATAGTGACTCACTAATTTCTTTTTTTATTTCTATTTTTGCACTACTTATTTAATTTAATATTTCATATAATCACACAGACATGCATAGCTATATATGCTCAACTTCCAAGCCTGAAGCCATTTTGCTGCTCAGACAGCTCCACTGGACAGGACACGTGCCTCGCATGGAGAACTCGTTACCGAAAGCAGTACTCTACGGAGAACTCTCCCAAGATAAGAGAGATGGTGGTGCCCCCGCACAAGAGGTACAAGGACCAAATTAAACAGCAGCTCTCTCAGGCAAATATGGAGGTCAACGACTGGCAGCGGCTGATCTACGGCAAAGACAAGAATTTTGAGGAACCCAGAAGAGCGGCTGCTGAAAAGAAGAGGAGATGCAAGAAGGATCCAACTACCCAAACGCCTGAATCCCAGCTACATCAGTGTCCTACTGCTCCTGGGTCTGTAGATCCAGAATTGGCTCCTACTATCACCAACGATCATGCCGTCATCCAGTACCACACACACACACACACACACACACACACACACACACACACACACACACACACACACACACACACACACACACACACACACACACACACACACACACACACACACACACACAAAGGATTTAGGGTATGCTTTCTGGTCATTAATACTTGATGGAACCCTGGAATGGGCATGTCCTGGACCCCCTACAATTCAACTACCGACACAACCGATCGACAGATGACACAATAGTTACTGCTCTGCATACTGTCTTTAAACATCTGGAGAAGATGGATGCTTATGTCAGAATGCTGTTCTTGGACTAGAGTTGAGCATTCGACACCATCATTTCCCTCCAGGCTCGACAAGAAACTCAGAGACCTCGGCCTTAACCCTGCTGTGTGCAGCTGGATCTTGGAGTTCCTGTCATATTGCCGGCAGGTCGTAAGAGGGGGCTCCCTCACCTCTGCCCCTCTGACACTCAACATAGGTGCCCCTCAGGGTTATGTCCTAAGCTCCCTCCTTTACTCTCTGTATGCCCATGACTGTGTCACCACCCACAGCTCCAATCTGCTAATTAGATTTGCTGATGATTGGCCAAATCTCAATTAATAGCGAGGTAGCCTACATAGAACAGGTCATCACCCTGACACAGTGGTGTCAAGGAAACAACTTCTCCCTCAATGTCGCAAAAACAAAGGAGCTGGTTGCAATGTCGCAAAGACAAGAGGAATGGAGAGAGGATAACCCCCATTGACACCAATGGATCTGGGTTTGAAACAATGAACAGCTTTAAGTTCCTCGGCATCCACATCACTGAGGACCTCACGTGGTCTGTACACACCAGCTGTGTGGTTAAAAAAGGCACAACAGCTCCTCTTTCACCTCAGATGGTTGAGGACGTTTGGTATAGGCCCCCAAATGCTAAAGATTTACTACAGGGACACAATTGGGAGCATCCTGACTAGCTGCATCATGCCCTGGTATGGAAACTGTACCTCCCTTAATTGCAGGATTCTGCAGAGAGTGGTGCGGACAGCCCAGTGCATCTCTAGATGTGAATTTCCTACTATTCAGGACGTTACAGACACGGGGTAAAAAGGGCCCAAAGGATCATTCTGGACCCAAGTCTCACAAAACACAAACTGTTCCATCTGCTACCATCTGGGAAACTGTACCGCAGCATAAAAGCCAGGACCAGCAGGCTCCGGGACAGGTTCTTCCACCAGGCCATCAGACTCATTAATTCAAGCTGATACAATTCTACTTCTACAATTGTATACATATACTACATTTGTGCTGTTGGCGCAGAAAAACACTTTTCACAACTTATCTCCGTGATATTAACTCTGATCCTGAGAATGTTTTTCTTACTGTTGTGCCATTTGTTTTAGATCTGTTATTCATTATATTCATACTGTCCTCGTTCATATCAATCTAAGTGCGCACCAGTGCACATGGTTTTTTCTAGAAATTGTTATTTAAGTTCTTAGTTTTCTTTGCATATTTTCCAGATCCATTTCATACCAGAAGAATACGTCAATATGGGCATAGGGAGAGTTTAGTACCTTTGTTATATTTTTACTGTTCAGCTCTGTTTGGCAGATTTCCTTCAGCCTTGATATAAATTCACCTTTCCTTCAGACTCGCAGTAAATTCAACGTTTCCTCGGCCTTGAAGTAAATTTTGTTGAAAGATTTTCCTTCATCACACGATGACCTATTTTCTTTGCTTATTGATATTCTAAATATATGTTTCATATTCATCCATCAGTTGCCTTGAATCCTGATGCTCTGTTTGATATTCTACCGGCTCTATTGCACCTCTCTTTATGTTTCATGTTCTGTACTTTTCTAGCTTAAATTTCATGTTTACATCTTTGGAGATTAATTCCATTATTTGAATTATTTGTTTTAGTTTTACTGATGCAAGAGTAAATAATTTCAAAACATCAATGTACAGCTGTGTCAAGGTATAATTCGATGTTCTTTTCTGATTTGAAACGTGAGGTTTGTCCGTTTCTGAAAATTAAGAGCGGGTTTAAAGCCAGGCAAAACCATTGTGGGCTTTGTGAGTTACACTGAAAAATCCCTACATTTATTTTTATAACGGTGGTTGTTCCTTTGTGGTTGTTAATAAGGTGATTCTTGTACGCCAATGTTTTATTAGATGTTGTAGAAATTTCACAAGTATTGGATGAATCTTATATATATTTGGAACTTCTCTTAACCCTGCAAGGGAGGGAATCAAATGTCTTTGATACAATATAACATTGAAAGATTTCTGCTTTCCTGAGGGTTTGATATAGAATTACATAATCTATTATCAGTTGTTCCTTAAATCCGTTCATACCCTGATGGTATTCTTTCTGCTCTTCTGTAAGTATTGTGGTTTTCTAAATGAGTGGTTATTATTTATGAGATCCACAATGTTACAAATTTATATATAAAATTGCCTTATTATTATCAGCCAGTAATAAAATAATAGGTGACCAATCAATAGTCTTATAAATGCAGAATTAAAGCTGGCGATACATACCTTCAGTTTTTTTATATTTTCTGCTGCATGGGAGTATGAAAGGGAGAATGTTTGAGGGTTCATCAGCAAGGTTTTGGGTGGGGTTTGCGTCTGGCTAACTTGATTGAGTTCCTCCAGGAGGTGACAAAGGTGGTGGATGAAGTTACAGATTGATATTGTCTACTTGGATATTGGTCGAGTCTTTGACAAGATCCCACATGGGAGGCTCATACAGGATATTAACATGCTTGGGAACTGTGGGGAATTGTCCTGGCTGATGGGGACCCACATTGCGAGAAATTGCTTTCGCTGGTGTGTGATGAATCTGAAATTATTGTCATAGGCAGCTGAGGAAGACCAGTCAATGGGTATACTAAAATGCAGGTCTATGTTCCTGATTCGGAAGAGCGTCAACATTTACAGAAGGCAGGATAATAGGGTTGAAAGGAATTGCGGAGTAAATTCGCAGAGCCGAATAGCTTAATTCTCTTCCTAATTCTGATGGTTTTAGGGACCATCTGGAGATTTGTATTCATTTCCGATGGTCCAGCTCTGGGAAGGATTGGAGAGGGTACAGAACAGGTTCATCAGGATGATGCCTGGATTCGGTGGCATGTGAGACAAGCAGAGGTTTAATAAACTTGGTTTGTTTACTCTGCAGTTAGAATAGAGATCTGACTGAAGTTTATAAGATAAGGTCTGGGTAGAGAGCCTGCATTTTGCTTTCAACTTAGCTCATACTCATACCAGAGGGCATTTGGTTACGGTGAGATGGGGTAAATTTACAGCATGTTTGGGTCGTTTTTTCACAGGGTGGTGGATGCCTGGAATTTACAGCTTGGGTCGTGTTGGAGGCAACTGTGTTAAAGATGCTCCAAGATATACCTGAATGTGCAGGAAATGTGAGGTTATTGTCAATAACACGAGAGAGGATATCAAAGATTTGTTTTTCTTTCCCAGATATATAAAGAGTGGAAAAAAAGGGAGAGGGTTGATATCGGACCGCTGGAAAATGATATTGTAGATTTAGTAACGGGTGAGAAGGACATTCCAGACAAACTCTGTGGAAGTCACTAGATAGATAGATAGATAGATAGATAGATAGATAGATAGATAGATAGATAGATAGATAGATAGATAGATAGATAGATAGATAGATAGATAGATAGATAGATAGATAGATAGATAGATAGATAGATACTTTATTCATCCCCATGGGGAAATTCAACATTTTTTCCAATGTCCCATACACTTATTGTAGCAAAAACTAATTACATACAATAATTAACTCAGTAAAAATATGATATGCATCTAAATCACTCTCTCAAAAAGCATTAATAATAGCTTTTAAAAAGTTCTTAAGTAGTTTACTTAAATACATTAACACTAGCAGAATTCCAAAATGTAAAGGGCATCCGCGGACAGAATTGAGAGTAGCTGCAATTATGAAGGGGAAGGTTGCTTCAGTATCTGAAAGGTCTGAAGATAGAAAAGTCACCTGGACTGGGTCATACAGTGTATCAGGAGCCTGTCTGGGGTGTGTGGGGATTCCCAGAGTATTAGAAACTGGAGTCAAGGGTTCAGCACACCCAACAGATGGAATAACACATTAACAACTGGAAAAATACATTTTAGAATATTCAGGCTGCAAAAAGAGATGATCTGAATTTTAACCTGAAACCAGACTCAAGCGAATGATTAATGGTGAATTTTCATTTCCAGATTCTGCCAAGTCACAGTATAACATTTGAGATGTGGTTTGAACGGTGCATTTCATCACTCACCTATCAGATGAGAGGGCAACTCAGATAACCCTTGGGCAATGTCTATGTATTCCAGTGGATCAGGACCTGTTTAAGTCAAAATAATGTCCATGAAAACAGAGCAAAAATAACTAAAATGTTTATTTCAATATGTCTTTGTGTTCAGTGCATGTTTTTAACATACCGAGTTCCTTTATTTCCCTCAGAATTCTGTCCAACTTGGGTAACTCAGTCCTCCACATCACAAAGGATTCCCACATCACCCTCCGGGCCCGGGAGCCTTTGCCCATCACCAAACTGAGGAAGAGTCCGGAACTCTCTGCCCGTTTTCCCTTCTCTGTCAGCTCAGTGACTTTCTACAAAAGGAAAACAATGAATTTATTGTGGAGCAGACAGACAGACATGGAGAATGTGGAGGAAAGTATCTGTTCATGGCCTCAGTAGCTTCAGAACAGATGCAGTCACTGGGCTGCTGCCTCATCCTCCCTGGGTTCAGTCATTAACAGAGAAACAGTAACTGAAGGAAATTCTAAATCAATGTTGTGAAAGAATAAGGATTTACTGATACCCTGCGGTAGATGCAACGTGATGAATTTACTTGTCCGTCAATGTGCAACATTACATCAAAAAGATGTGACAACAAGAACGGAAGAGAGGGGAGAGCGAGAGAGCAAAAAAAAAAAGATGGTGGGCATCACTGAATCGTGGCTGAAAGAAGATCATATTTAGGTGCTTACTTCCAAGGATACATATTTAATTGAAAGGATAAGCAGGTGGGTGAAAGGGTTGGGTTGACTTTGTTGTCATTAAAAATGAAAGGTCTTGAGAAAGAAGGGATATAACGCTGTAGATGTTAAGAAACTGCATAGGAAACATGACCCTGCTGGAAATTATATACAGGCCCCTTAACAGTAACCAGGATGTGGGTTACAAATTCCAGTGGGACAGAGAAGAGGCATGTAAAAAGGTCAATGTTAAAATAGTCAATGGGGAATTTCAATATGCAGGTAGCTTTGGAAAATCAGGTCAGTGCTGAATCCCTTATGAGGGCATTTATAGAATGCCTTTGAGATGGTTTTTTGAGAGATGCTTATAGTTGGTCCCACTACAAGAAAGGTGGATCTTAATCCTGTGTTACGTATTGCACCAGATTTGATCAGGGAGTTTAAGGAAAATAAACCCTTAAGAGGCAGTGATCATCAAATAGCAGAACTCACACTGCAGTTTGAGAGGGAGAAGGTAAAGTTAGATGTACCTGTATTACAGTGGAATAAAGGAATTACAGAGACACGAGAGAGGAGCTGGGCAAAAATAAATTCAAAAATGACTAACAGGGACAATAGCTGAGCAGGAATGGCTGAAGCTTCCCGAAGCAATTCAGAAGGCGCAGGACAAATGATCACAAAGATGAAGAATTATTCTAAAGGGAGGATGATCAACCGTGGCTGACGAGGTAGTCAAAGCAGCACAAAAGCAAAGCGGAGGGCACAGAATATTACAAAATGTAGTAGAAAGCTGGAGGACTGGGATGCTTATACAAACCAAGCTGGAGGACTGGGATGCTTATACAAACCTTATACAGAAGGCAAATAAAAAGCCGTAAGTAGAAAAAATATGAAATATGAAGGTTGTCTAGCGAATATTGTAAAATAGCTGAACAAAACAAAGGTCTGTCCGATACATGAAGAGTGAAAGAGAGGAAAGTGGATTGTGGGTTGCCGGAAAATAACAGTGGAGTGGTACTCTCAGGGGACAAGGAAATGGCAGAAGGTATTAGTAAGTATTTTCCACAATAGACAATAGACAATATGTGCAGAAGTAGACCATTCGTCCCTTCGAGCCTGCACCGCCATTTTGAGATCATGGATGATCAATTCCTTATCAAAACCCAGTTCCTGCCTTGCCCCATATCCCTTGATTCCCCTATCCATAAGATACCTATCTAGCTCCTTCTTGAAAGTATCCAGAGAATTGGCCTCCACTACCTTCCGAGGCAGTGCATTCCAGACCCCCACAACTCTCTAGGAGAAGAAGTTTTTCCTTAACTCTGTCCTAAATGACCTACCCCTTATTCTCAAACCATGCCCTCTGGTACTGGACTCTCCCAGCATCTGGAACATATTTCCTGCCTCTATCTTGAACAATCCCTTAATAATCTTATATGTTTCAATCAGATCCCCTCTCAATCTCCTTAATTCCAGCGTGTACAAGCCCAGTCTCTCTAACCTCTCTGCGTAAGACAGTCCAGACATCCCAGGAATTAACCTCGTGAATCTACGCTGCACTTCCTCTACAGCCAGGATGTCCTTCCTTAACCCTGGAGACCAAAACTGTACACAATACTCCAGGTGTGGTCTCACCAGGGCTCTGTACAAATGCAAGAGGATTTCCTTGCTCTTGTAATCAATTCCCTTTGTAATAAAAGCCAATATTCCATTAGCCTTCTTCACTGCCTGCTGCACTTGCTCATTCACCTTCAGTGACCGATGAACAAGGACTCCGAGATCTCTGTATTACTCCCTTACCCAACTCTATACCGTTCAGATAATAATCTGCCTTCCTGTTCTTACTCCCAAAGTGGATAACCTCACACTTATTCACATTAAACGCCATCTGCCAAGTATCTGCCCACTCACCCAGCCTATCCAAGTCACCCTGAATTCTCCTAACATCCTCATCATATGTCACACTGCCACCCAGCTTAGTATCATCAGCAAATTTGCTGATGTTATTTTCTATGCCTTCATCCAAATCGTTACGTAAATGGTAAACAGCTGTGGTCCCAATACCGAACCCTGTGGCACCCCACTAGTCACCACCTGCCATTCCGAGAAACACCCATTCACCGCTACCCTTTGCTTTCTATCTGCCAACCAGTTTTCTATCCATGTCAATGCCTTCCCCCCGATGCCCTGAGCTTTGATTTTACCCACAAATCTTCTATGTGGGACCTTATCAAATGCCTTCTGAAAATCGAGGTACACTACATCCACTGGATCTGTCCCGTCTAACTTCCTGGTTACATCCTCGAAAAACTCCAACAGATTAGTCAAGCATGATTTACCCTTGCTAAATCCATGCTGGCTCGGCCCAATCCTATCACTGCTATCTCGATATGCCACTATTTCATCCTTAATAATGGACTCTAGCATCTTTCCCACCACCGATGTCAGGCTGTCAGGTCGATAGTTCTCTGTTTTCTCCCTCCCTCCTTTCTTAAAAAGTGGGATAACATTAGCCATTCTCCAATCCTCAGGAACTGATCCTGAATCTAAGGAACATTGGAAAATGATTACCAATGCATCCGCAATTTCCAGAGCCACCTCCTTTAGTACCCTAGGGTGCAGACCATCTGGACCTGGGGATTTGTCAGCCTTCAATCCCATCAGTCTTCTCATCACCTTTTCCTTCCGAATGTCAATCTGTTTCATTTCCTCTGTTACCCTATGTCCTTGGCCCATCCATACATCTGGTGGCAGGAGAGAGTGTTTTTGCAATTACTGAGGATAAGACGCTCAGGAAGCTGAAAGTTCTGAAGATAGAAGAGTCCAGATCAACTGCACCCGATTGCTTCTGAAAGAGGAGGCTGAAGACATTGTGGATACATTAGTAATGATCGCTCAAGAATCAATAGATTTTGGAATGGTTCCGGAGGACCCACCATTTTAAATTATAGGCCATTTAGTCTGATCAGCGTTTGGGAAGATGTCAGCAGTCGATAACTGAGGACAAGGTTTCGTGGTATTTGGACGCACATGATAAAAAAAAAGGCCAGAGTCCATGGAAGGGATCTTGCCTGATAGAATGTTTTGAGAGAACAGCATGCTGGGTCAACAACGGAGAATCAGAGCAAGTTGTTTACTTGGACATCCCGAGGACCTTTGACCAGGTGTCCCACATGACGCCATTTCACAAGACCAGGGCCGACAGTAGGACAAGAAAGATACTAGCATGGATAGAGGATCCATGTTTTTCTCCAGACAGATTTTGCTGACTGTCAGGAAGCACAGAACGGGAACAAATAGGGCTTTTTATCATTGGATGTTGGTGACCAGAAGGGTTCTGCAGTGGTTGGTTTTGGGACAGTTTCTTTTTCCGTTATGTCAATGATTTGAAGGCTTTATAGCCAAGATTGCGTGCGTTATGAAGATATAGTGAGGAAGAGGAAGCGTTGAGGAAGCAGGGATTTCACGGGAGGATATAGACCGATGAATAAAAGGACTAATCATTGCCATCTGGCATGTAGTATAGGGAGGTACATCGCCATACACTTTGACAGAAATAATGAAGGCCTGGACTGTTTTTGAATCTGGGGGAAAATTCAGAAATCAGAGTTGTAAAGAGTCTCTGGAGACCGAGTGCAGGATTCCTTGCAGGTTGAGTCGGTGTTAGGAAAGGCAAAAACAATATTAGCGTTCATTTCGAGAGGATTAGAATATAAGAACAAGCACTGGCTAGACCACACTTGCATAATGTGAACGCTTTTAGTCCCCTGATCAGAGAAAATATGTGATGGCATTATGGAAAGTCCAGAGAGGAATCTAAACTAACAGAACCAGTGATATTAAACCTGATTTTAATGAGAATGATTCCTGGATGCGCCTGTACTGGCTGGAGTGTGGAACGATGAGGGGGAATCTAATTGTAGCCTGTGGAATATCGAAAGGCATTGAGAAGACGTGGAGATGATGTTTCAAAGTGGGGGAGTCTACAACCAGATGGAACAGCCTTGAAATAGAGGGACGTCCATTTAGAACAGAGATGAGGAGATTCTTTAGCCGAGGCGTAGTGAATCTGTAGAATCCATTGTCACTGACAGCTGCGGTGACAAAGTCATTGGGTATATTTAAAACAGAGGTTGGTACCTTCTTGACTAGTCAGGTCAGCAAGTTTCACTGGGAGAAAGCAGGAGAATGGAGTTGAGAGGGATAGTAAATCGCCCATGATGTAATGGCGGAATAGGATCGATGGGCCTAATGGCCTATTTGTGTTCCGATGCTTTATGGTCTTATGATGTGTAAAGACAACAGAACATTAAGGAATGTCAGTGCGGCTGTCTTATGATGGAGATTGTAACTGCCTGGCACTCATGCTGTAAAATGGTGATCACTTCCTGAATGCAGGCATGAGCTTCCTCATTTACTGAGGAATTATGAATTAAACATTGAACCATCTTCAAGCAACATCTCTCTCTGTCTCTATCTCTGGCTATCCATCCCATAGAATGATGATGGTTCCTTTCAGTCAGTTAGTGGGGTGGTACCCCACTCCTCAGAAAGGAACCGTGTGCTTGAGTGGATTTTAGGTGTGTAGGGCGTTGCACCGTTCCAGGTCCACCCTCTCAACATCCCGTCCCCAATCCAGCAGCCTGGTTGGGTCCAAGACGGCTGGGGGATGTTCTGTTGCAGTGAATGGCCAGACCGAGCTTCGATGCGAGGGATGCCCTTTCCGCTCTTCTTTGCTAGATGACCATTGATCCTACCAGAGGGGTTATCCACCCTTTGGCAGGTCTTGTTTTTCATCCTGCAGGGTGTCTAGCCACCTTCCTCACCAGGCCAGCCTGGTTTGGGAGCTGGTTTAGTCACCGACCATTCGACCATGCAAAAGGCAGTACTGGGTTACATGGTACCGGTAGCACTCAGACGAGTGGTCTGACCAGAACATACACCAATGATGGAATTAAGGTAATCAAGGATGCAACTGAACATGGATGGGCTTAGGACATTGCTCTGAGAAACAAGAGGAATGATGTCCCGGGTTTGAATGATGGATCTCCCAGAACAGTTACCAGTAGGGAATTGGAAAGGTTTTCCATAACACGAATAATGGACAACAATTATGGAATAAGTCAGCATAATTCCCTGATGGTCCACTGCACTGTAAAATAATCCCTCAGTTTCACTGCTAACAGGTCTGAGGAGTTACAGTTGTGAAAGAGATTTAACAAGAGATTTAAGAGAACGATGAGTCAGCTAACAGAGAGGAGGTGCAGCGGCTAACGGACTGGTGCACAGCCAACAACCTGTCTCTGAATGTGAACAAAACAAAACAGATGGTTGTTGACTTCAGGAGGGCATGGAGCGACCATTCCCCGCTGAACATTGACGGCTCCTCGGTAGAGATGGTTAAGAGCACCAAATTTCTTGGGGTTCACCTGGCAGAGAATCTCACCTGTCCCTCCAGCTCCATAGCAAAGAAAGCCCCGTAGTGAACCTACTTTCTGCGAAGGCTGAGGAAAGTCCATCTCCCACCCCCCATCCTCATCACATTCTGCAGGGGTTGTATTGAGAGCATCCAGAGCAGCTGCATCATTGCCTGGTTCGGAAACTGCACCTACTTGTATCGCAAGACCCTGCAGCCATTACGGACATTTACACTACATGCTGCATTAGCAAAGCAAACAGCATTATGAAGGACCCCACGCACCCCTCATACAAACTCTTCTCTCTCCTGCCGTCTGGGAAAAGGCATCGAAGCATTCGGGCTCTCACAACCAGTCTATGTAACTGTTTCTTTCCATCAGGCTCCTCAATACCCAGATCCTGGACTGACACCAGGTTACTGCCCTCTACTGTGCCTATTGTCTGCTTATTATTTATTGTAATGCCTGCACTGTTTTGTGCACTTTATGCTGTCCTGGGTAGGTCTGTAGTCTAGTGTAGTTTTTTTTTTATGGTGTTATTATTACGTAGTTCAGTGTATTTTTGTATTGTTTTATGTAGCACCATGGTCCTGAAAAACGATGTCTCGTTTTTACAGTGTACTGTTCCAGCAGTTATGGTCAAAATGACAATAAAACGTGGCTTGACTTGACTTGACTTAATGGTTTTCCAGTGAAGCAGATGTCTTCAGATGATGAATTTATAGATGAGCATCATATTTACAGATTACTCCTCTTACCTTTGGGTAATGCCTGTCTGATTCATTACAGACAGCGCCAATGAATCCCAAGGAGAACAGAGTCACTCACAGGTGTAACGCAATTGATTTTCTGATACCACTCATGGCTGAGTAGGTCATTTATAGGACAATACAATCACTGTTTGTGAGCTCCAAGAAGAGGGACCTGAAATGGTGTGTCCCTGTCTCTCATTATTTAGATATACAGCAAGTTATCAGATTTTTTTTTTCATTTTTTTTCCCCTTCCCTTTCAGGACAACCTATTGATCTTCTTCCTTTTTAGGACAACCTGTTGATTTCTGAGATCATGAGATATCAGCTGGTCAGCAGATTTATGTTTTGTGCTTTCTTCTTCCCTTTTAGGTCAAACTATTGACTTTTGTGGTCATGAGATATCAGCTTTGTGCGTGATCTTTCACGCCTAACCTACCTTAGAGATTTTTGAGGAAGTTGCCAGGAAATTTGCTGTGGCCAAGGTTGTGGATATTGTCTACATGGACTTCAGCACGGTATTTGACAAGTTCCCTCATAGCAGGTCGGTCAAGAAGTTTCAGTTGCTCAGCATCCGAGATGACGTAGTAAACTGGATTAGACACTGGCTTTTTGGAGGAATACAGAGCGTGACTATAGACTGTTGCATTTCTGATTGGCGCCTGTAGCTCGTGCAGTGTCACGGGGATCGGTGCTGTGCCTGTTGTTGTTTGTCATCTATATCAATGATCTGGATGAAATTATGGTCAACAGAATCAGCAAATTTGCGGATGACACCAGCATTGGGAAGGTACAGTGGACAAAGAGGAAGAGTACAAGAGCTTACAGTGAGATCTAGACAAAATGGAGAATGGGCATAAAACAGGCCGATGCAATATAATACAGACAAATTGCACTTTGGAAGGACCAAGCAGGGTAGATATTACACAGCGACCGGTACGGCACTGAAATGTGTGGTAGAACAGAGTGATCAGGGAATACAGGTCCATAAGTCATTGAAAGTGACGGCAAATGTACTCAAGTTGCAGATCTGAAAGAACGTTTCTTAGCATATTAACCTTCGTAAATGAAAATATTGTGTACAGTAGATGGGATATGATGTTGTATAACAGGTTGCTGAGGCCTAATTTGGATATTATGTGCAGTTCTGCTCACCTACCTACAGGGCAGATGGAAATAAGTTTGAAAGAGTACACACAAAAAAAACAAGGATGTTGTAGGGATTAGAAGAAAAGAGTGACCGGGTTAGGACTTTATTCATTGGAACGTGGAAGATTGAGGGGAGATTTCAGAGAAGTTTACACAATTACAACTAGAAGTACAACGAGATCTAGATCTAGGTCCTCTTGGACATCAGTCAATGAAAGCAAGCATGCAGGTACAACAGGCAGTGAAGAAAGCTAATGGCATACTGGCCTTTATAACAAGGGGAATTGAGTATAGGAGTAAAGAGTTCCTTCTGCAGCTGTACAGGGTCCTGGTGAGACATCATCTGGAGTATTGTGTGCAGTTTTGGTCTCCAAATTTGAGGAAGGACATTCTTGCTATTGAGGGAGTGCAGCGTAGGTTCACAAGGTTAATTCCCGGAATGGCGGGACTGTCATATGTTGAAAGATTGGAGCGACTGAGCTTGTATACACTGGAATTTAGAAGGCTGAGAGGGGATCTGATTGAAACATGTAAGATTATTAAGGGATTGGACACGCTGGAGGCAGGAAGCTTGTTCCCGCTGATGGGTGAGTCCAGAAATAGAGGCCACAGTTTAAGAATAAGGGGTAGGCCATTTAGAACTGAGATGCGGAAAACCTTTTTCACCCAGAGTGGTGGATATGTGGAATGCTCTGTCCCAGAAGGCAGTGGAGGCCAAGTCTCTGGATGCATTCAAGAGAGAGTTAGATAGAGCTTTTATAGATACTGGGGTCAAGGGATATGGGGAGAGGGCAGGAACGGGGTACTGATTTTGTATAATCAGCCATGATCACAGTGAATGGCGGTGCTGGCTAGAAGGGCCAAATAGCCTACTCCTGCACCTATTGTCTATTGTCGATACATGGGGTACAGACAGGATAAATGCAAGCAGGCATTTTGTACTGAGGTAAAGAGGTACTGCAACAAGAGGTTATCAGTAAAGGGTGAAAGGTGAAAAGTTCAGTGGGTTAAAAAGGTGAAACTTGTTGACTCAGAGGGTGCTAAGAGTGTGAAACTAGCTAGCAGCGCAGGCAGTACAAGCGGTTAAGAGAAGTCTGGATAGATGCATGAATGATAAGGTTATAGAGCACCAGGGCCTGGTGAAGGTTGATGGGAATATGTAGTTAAGTGTTCCAGCATGGAAATAGATGGGCCAACAGGCCTGATTCTGTGCTGTACTTTTCTAGGACTATGACAGATCAGCCACACATTGTTTGAGAACTCACGGAGCCAAGACCAGATGTGGTTAGTAGGTTTCCCTCTGTCAAGTACGGCAGTGAATCCGGTTGGCTCAGTTTACAATCCGACGGTTTAATATTCATCCTGGATTAATGAGATGAGGTGAATCTGCCCGACGGTTCAGACAAGATTTGAAATTAGTTTCAAACTCAATGCCTGTTCAAGGTCCAGTTACGCAGCCACTGCTCTGATATCACACTGATAAATGCAGCAGGTGTGAGAGAAAAAAAGTTGAGGCTGACCCTGTAGTTCCCGGTGCTCCCCAATTTAACAGCTGAAACCAGATCTGCTGGAGACAAGTCAGAGATCAAAGTCTCCATTGCCAGGTAGAACGCCAAGAACGTGAAGATTAATTTTGGTCACCATACACTATACAGTTCTGTGACAATACACACACTACACTCACCTCATTCTCTTCTCTACTGAAATGTCCCTCCTTTGTCAACATCCAACCGAGTCTTTCAACCTTTTCTTCAATTGCTTGTTTGAGTCTGTCCCTGTAGAACTTTGTCAGTTGGTATAGTCGATATTCCTCCCCCTCTGCCAGGAGGTCAGAGATTGTGAACTCTGGATCTGTGAATATAAAAAGGAAAATACAGGGTTGAACGCAGATATCCCTCGTCTCCACCGCTCTCACCCAACTCAACAGAAAAAAACATGACTTGAACCTGCTCACAGACACAAAAATGGATTAATTCTCCATCTCCAACACTGACCTTAAAAACGAACCAACAATGTCCTAGCCATTACTTTAATAAAGGACCATATTTAATGCAAACCAGTCCATCCCCCATCCGACCCACTCACATATTTCAATTTTGGATTGGCAATAAATGCTGAGACTGTCAGTAATATTCGCTTCCCAGAGATACTCTCTCCATCCTGGTGAGTACATTTCCCCTGATTCACATCCTGGAAATACTCTCTTATCTGGACAACTGCAAGTCCTCCAATACACATCCTGGAAATCCTCAGAGCAGGTAGTACACTTCCTGTAGTGGGGTAATGGGTACCCCATGACACCACATGTACCACACCCACACATTCCCCCTCTCTCTCACCAACCCTCCAACAAGGAATCGCATTTACCCTCCTCCCTGCCACATTCTGCAAGCAAATCACCCTCATATTTCACCCACACGCTCCTTGTTGGGGACTTGATAATTCAGTGTTTAATGAGCTTCCGGGCTGACAGGCAGTCGCCTCACTTATGCTGGTTCCAGGGTCCTGATCGGTGTCTCTGACGTCACTGTCTCTGATCGGACAGGCAGTCGCCTCACTTGTGCTGGTTCCAGGGTCCTGATCGGTGTCTCTGACGTCACTGTCTCTGAGCTGACAGGCAGTCGCCTCACTTGTGCTGGTTCCAGGGTCCTGATCGGTGTCTCTGACGTCACTGTCTCTGGGCTGACAGGCAGTCGCCTCACTTGTGCTGGTTCCAGGGTCCTGATCGGTGTCTCTGACGTCACTGTCTCTGGGCTGACAGGCAGTCGCCTCACTTGTGCTGGTACCAGGGTCCTGATCAGTGTCTCTGACGTCACTGTCTCTGGGCTGACAGGCAGTCGCCTCACTTGTGCTGGTACCAGGGTCCTGATCGGTGTCTCTGGGCTGACAGGCAGTCGCCTCACTTGTGCCGGTTCCAGGGTCCTGATCAGTGTCTCTGACGTCACTGTCTCTGGGCTGACAGGCAGTCGCCTCACTTGTGCCGGTTCCAGGGTCCTGATCGGTGTCTCTGACGTCACTGTCTCTGGGCTGACAGGCAGTCGCCTCACTTGTGCCGGTTCCAGGGTCCTGACCGGTGTCTCTGGGCTGAATTTTCTCCACTTCCTCTGCGGCCGTACTGCATTCTGGGACATTGCTCTCAATCTGACCCTGTTTTGGTACATTGCCTCCCTTGTCCAGATCATCTTCCTTCGATGATCCGCCTGGTAAAATCCTCTTCAGTACTTTCCCTACTCGTTTCGATTTCCTACCTGAAATAAATGATGAATTGCAGGTAATACGAGTATGACTTAGATCTGAGCAAAACTGATTCAGACTGCAATGAAACCGTGACTCTGGCAGACCAGATTTGGAGTGGAACCGTGCTGGTTTCTGTGAACCGTACATCCTGCTTGGTGACCATCCTGATAAGCCAGTGACTGGACACATTCACTCCCAGTAAAATAACAGGATAGACACAGTAATGCTAAACACTTAATTCACAGCAGTTGAATGATGACCATGGGATCGTAATGCAACGGTGTCCGGTGATACTGGGAAATGAAATAAAGATATGACGTCAAATTTACCGGCCTGTAATTTCTCAGATTACTTTTAGATACTTTTTTAAACAATGGAACAACATGAGCTATCCTTCAATCCTCACCCGTAGATACCGACATTTTAAATTTATCTGCCAGGGCCCCTGCAATTTCAACACTAGTCTCGTTCAAGCTCCGAGGGAACACTCTGTCAGGTCCTGGGGATTTATCTACTCTGATTTGCCTCAAGATAGAAAGCACCTCCTCCTCTTCAATCTGTATAGGTTCCATGACCTCACTACTTGTTTGCCTTATTTCCGTTCACTCCATGCCAGTTTCCTTAATAAATAGAGATGCAAAAAAACATGTTTAAGATCTCCCCCATTTCTTTTGGATCCATACATAGCCGACCACTCTGATCTTCAAGAGGACCTGTTTTATCCCTTACTGTACTTTTGTTCTTAATATACCTGTAGAAGCTCTTTGGATTATCCTTCACCTTGACTGCGAAAGCAACCTCTTGTCTTCTTTTAGCCCTCCTGATTTCTTTCTTAAGTATTTTTGTGCACTTTTTATACTCCTCAAGCACCTTATTTGCTCCTTGTTGCCTATACATGTCATACATCTCTCTCTTCTTCTTTAGCAGAGTTCCAATATCCCTTGAGACCCTTGAGAACCAAGGTTCCTTATTCTTATTCACTTTGCCTTTAATCCTGACAGGAACATAAACAAACTCTGCACTGTCAAAATTTCTCCTTTGAAGGCCTCCCACTTACCAGTCACACCCTTTCTAGAGAACAACCTGTCCCAATCCATGCTTTTTAGACCCATTCTCATTTCTTCAAATTTGGCCTTATTCCAGTTTAGAACCTCAACCTGAGGACCAGATCTATCTTTATCCATGATCAAGTTGAAACTAATGACATTATTATCACTGGAACGAAAGTGTTCCCCTACACACACTTCCGTCACCTGTCCTAACTCATTTCCTAATTGGAGATCTAATATTGCATCCTCTCTAGTTGGTACATCTATATATTGATTTAGAAAACTTTCCTGAACACATTTTACAAACTCTAACCCATCTAGACCTTTAACAGTATGGGAGTCCCAATCAATGTGTGGAAAATTAAAATCCCCTACAATCACAACTTTCTGCCTCCTGCAGTTGTCTGTTATCTCCGTGTAGATTTGCTCCTCCAAATCTCGCTGAATATTGGGCAGTCTATAATACAACCCTAATAATGTGATCATTCCTTTCCTGTTTCTCAGCTCCACCCATATGGCCTCGGTAGACAAGCCCTCGAATCTGTCCTGCCTGAGCACTGCTGTAACATTTTCCCTGACTAGCAATGCTACCTCACCACCCTTCATTCTTCTGCCCCTACCATGTTTGAAATATCAGAACTCTGGAACATTAAGCTGCCGGCCCTGCCCCTCCTGTAGCCAAGTTTCACGAATGGCTATAATGTCGTAATTCCACGTGTCAATCCAGGCCTCAGCTCGTCAGCGTTCGCCACAATACTCCTTGCATTGAAATAGACACACCTCAGAAAATTATTACCACCACCAAAGACGCTTTCTGACTTTGCATGAACTTTTAACATTATTTATTTTCACACCCACTCCACTATCTGCTCTGGAGCTCTGGTTCTATAGAATGGACTTGATTAAACTGGAAAGAGTTTAGTGGAGAATGACCCGTATGTCACTGGACTAGGATGTTGGGTTTTCTGTTATATGGTTCGTCTGGGACCGTTTGCCCTGGATAATTGCTTAAAGGGTGACCTTACACACGTACATAAAAATAATCAGGGGCGTAGATAGGGTCGATGGTCATAGTATTTTTCCCAGGGTAGAGGAGTCTAAGACTTGAGGGCAGAAATTGAAAATGGACCGAAGGGGCATTCGTTCACGTGGCGGGTGATGGGTATAAATTAAATGCAGCCAGAGGAGGCAGTAAACACAAATAAATTTACAAAGTTGAGAGGATGTGGGCGGAGAAAAGGATAAAGAAGTCTATAAGGGAAATTTGGGAAAAGATGTGGGAAAATGGAGGAAGCACAAAAGACATTTGGATCAGCATGAATTAGCTGGGCCGACGGACCTGTGTCCAGGCTGTTATGTCTGTTTTATTCCCCCCGGAATCAGAGTTGAACACAATCACCATGTCTACTAGGGACTGAGACATTTGGTCATTGGCTATACCGGGTTTTCCATCAGAGATCCTGGGAATTTTAAATCCAGGTAACAGATGATCTTAATAGGGAAATATTGAGAACTCACATTCACCATTTGTACATAGCCCAGACATGGATTTGGGTATTAAAACACTGAAGCAAACTGCAGCAATGTTCTCAGCTCGGCTACAGAAAATGGATTTGGGAAACTCCCCTCATCTCCTTTCCGCAGCAGCCAAGAAAACCAGGAAGGAGTTGATAGCTGCCCTTCCAAAACCTGAAATGCTAGGTTATCACACAATCTCTGAATTCCTGGAAATGCTCCTTCCATCTGGTTCTGAATTTTGTAAATGAAAGTTAGATATATCTTACACATCAGGGCCTGTCTAGAGGTGAAGCAGAAACTGACCCTGGATGTTTACATAACCCTCAAGCCCGTTGTTGCACTCCTGTGTTTCACTCACAGCCACCTGATTTAGGAGTCCCTGCTCCTTTCACTCAGGTGAAGCTTTCCATGGTGGGTGGAGTGATTCGACCATTACTGGTGTCAGGTCGCTGCGCTGGAACTGTTGGATTGATCAATTACTCAAGGCTGCTTTGCCAGTAGGATCAATGACCCTGCTTGATGAAACTTTTCTATGCCCTGTTAACATCTGTGTAAGTTTGTACTAGTGTGTGCCAATAGGACAGAAGTTTAGGTAGAATGATCCCAGTGATCATACCTTTGTCCATTCTGTATCTGACTGATGATTGTTGATTGTCGTCGTCTTGTTTACACTTTGGTCCCGGTGCAGGAAAGCGCCACCTGCTGGTGATGCCCTGAATTACACATAAGCAGACAGTGAGTCAGAGAGAGAACGATTACATTGTAAATATGACAGTATCTCCATCCCCTGAATCAGAGCAGCAGCTGACTTAGGGACAAAACATTCCCTGCTAATGTCAACTCGCAAACCATGTCTGTATGTCTGTCCAGTGCATCTGCTGATAGAGTTACAGAGCAACAGAGCACAGATACAGACCGTTCAGCCCAACGAGACAATGCTGACCACAATGTTAACCGAGACGGTCACAATTTCCTGTGATGGGCCCATTCCCCACCCCCCCCCCCCCCCGCCCCCCGGCCTGTTCACTCCATCTGCACATCCCAACTGCTTCTGGAATTATAGAGTTGTGCCTGCCTCATCCACTTCCTCTGGCAATTCCCTCCACATCATCACCAATCTCTGCATGGAAACGTTGCTGCTGGTGTTGGTTTTGCAATCTCCTCTGCCCATTAAGATCCCCAATAAGCTTCGATAATCTTCACCGTGAACACCATCTAATAATTTTGTGTCATCTGCGATCTTATTAGTCAAGCCTTGTACAGTCACATCTAAATGTTTGTAGGACAGTAGCTGTTCTGGAACCTGGTGGTGTGTGTCCGGAGGCAACTGTACCTTCTACCTGATGGCAGCAGCGAGAAAACTGCATGGCCTGGGCGGTGAAGATTGTTGATGATGGATGCTGCCTTTCTACAGCACATTTCATGTAGATGTACTCAATGGTTGAGAGAGCTTTACCTGTGACATACTGGGCCAAATCCACCGCCTTTTGTAGGATTTTCTGCTCAGAGGCATTGGTGTTCCCCGACCAGTCCATAATGCAGCTAGTCAGCAGACTTTCCACCACACATCTACAGAGGTTCGCTGAGGTTTTTGATGACATAGAAAATCTCCACAGACTCCTGAGGTTGTAGAGGCACTGTCATACTTTCTTCACAATTATATTTATATGATGCGTTCAGGACTGGACCACTGAGAGAGTTATACCCAAGAATGCAATGTTACTGCCCCCCTCCAACTCTGATCCTCCAATGATTACTGGCTCAGGCACCACTGTCTTCCCTCTCCTGAATTCTACAATCAGTTTCTTCGTCTTATTGATATCGAGTGAGAGGTTGTTGTTATTACACTACTCAGCCAAGTTTTCATTCTCCCTCCTGTATGCTGATTCACCACCCTTTTTGATAGAGTCCACAACAGAGGTATCATCAGCAAACTTATATATGGTGGTGGAGCTGTACTTAGCCACACAGTCACAGGTGTGAGGAAAGCGAAGAGAGCAGGTGGCTAAATACACACCCCTGTGGTGCTCCTGTGCTGATGGAGATTGTGGAAGAGATGTTTTTGCCAATCTGAACTGAGTGGGGTCTACAAGTGAGGAAATGCAGGATCCAATTGCAGAAGGATGTATTGAAGTCAGGGCTTGGAGTTTAATGATTAGTTTTGCGGGGATGGTGGTTTTAAAGGTACTCTGATAATTTTTATCAGAGTACTTTTGATTCCTCTGATACTCTAATAATCTGATAATTTTTACTTTGAACTTCCTCAACATCCCGTATGAGGCAAACGACATCGAGCTGCAGCTCCAGTTGCTTAACTCATTCTCTGAGGAGTTGCAGCTTGGTGCACCTGGTGCAGATGTGGTCATCTGGGAGGCTGAAGCTCTCCCAGTATTTCCAGTAATTTCTCTTTTTTTATTTTAAACAATGCACAAACATTGACTGATTTCACTATGCTTGTGGCGTCCTGAACAGATTTTACACAAATCTAATGCCCCTATTTATAAGTTTTCTCTTCATTCCAATACAGTCCCTACAGACAATGTTCACAACATCCTCCCCCACCTCCCCACCTCACTGTCAATCTGTTACATCTGCTCCTGAGGTCACTTGTCTCTTCACTGAGGGGCAGTGATCAGAGAATGAAAAAAACACGCAACATTCCTTCTTGGGCTGTTACTGAGTAATGGCTCACCAACAATAACTGAAAAATTAAATAACAAAGCTCTACATCATATATTGTGAGTTTAATTATGACCAAGAGTAACACAGCAACATCCTGTAACAATGAAATTAAAGTTGTAATGGCTCCTTTAACCCTGCCTCATTCTGCATGTAATTCATCCTGTGCTGGTGATGCTTTCCCCAGCTCCCCGCCCCAGGGTCTTCGAGCTCCCCGAGGGTCATCTCTAAATCACGACCCCGCAGACTATCCCAACACAGAATGGAAAGGAAGCCACCAGTGAGCATGCGCAAAGATATTGTTCATATCAGTGCGGGGCTGAAATGAAACCCTCAGATGCTGCAGATCTGCGGTAAAATGAGAGGGGGACACAGGATTCTGTGACAGGTGGAGTGCCTCCCATGACAATAAACCGGATCCTCATTTTAATTATGTGGAATTATCAGATAGACTGGAAATTCTGGAGGGAGGTTTAATTGAAGTGTACACATTTTTGAGTAGCTCAGAAAAGTGAAAAGACTAAATTCTCCCACAAATGGGTAATATACCCAGAAACACAGGCTGCATTTTGGCAGGTTGGAAGAGTGGAATGGAGTCAAGAGAAACATATTCCCCACCTGCAACGAAAGAATGTGACAGATGTAGATCTCACTGCCTTGTCCAAACGGGTGAAAGATGGGTGTGGTCCCAGCACCACCGCCTCATCCCCACCCCTCCCGAGGAGCAGAATAACAAGGGCTGAGCATCAGCTCATCCAAGGCGGTTTGGTATGAAGGTCCCACAACCCGGACTGACCCCGGCAGGTTCCGTCCAGGAAGCGGGGCGAAGGCCGCCAGTTCGATTGAGATAACGGGTCTCACTGCCCTGCATCAGACCTCCTCACTCGGGACTGGTCTCAATACTCACCGATGGGAAAGTTATGTCTTCACCCCGCAGTCAGTGATCCATCCCCCTGCTCCCCGCCCAAGGGACTTTTTCCGACCCCGAAACCTATTCAACAAGGAATGGAAAGGAAAACACCGCCCATCCGGGAATGCGAGCATGCGCATTATGATCAATGCGTCATCAGAGGGGAGGGCCGTCCAGGGTGATCTGCTTTGGGATGGAGTGGCTGCATCCAGTGCAGAGTCTTGTTGCTTAGAAGCTTCATAAACAGCAATTTTATTGATGTTAACTGGAATTGCCAAGAGGGAAAACACATATTGCCTCAGGTAACAGAACACCTCCCGTACACAGTCTTGTCTCCTGGGAAACTAAACACTTTCACAATGTCGACCTTAGGTATCCCTTCCTCTAAAAGTGAGTGAATCATTCAGATCGCTGATCACTGAGAGCAATTATGGTTTACTGGTCATTAAAGTTCACCCTGGGTGGTTTCAATGGAGTTGATGTGGAGTTCGGGGTGTCACAGTGAAGGAACTGGACAGCCAAATGCTCTGGCCTAGTGACCTCCAGCCACGGATGGTGCCGCGGTGAACCTCCTGCAAAGCGCAGGCGCGGTGCCCACCCCAGCCGTCGCCGGCGGTATTCTTGTACGAGCGGCGGTGAGGAAGGGGCTGATCTCGGCTTTGAGTAAATAGAGGGTGATTTGCAGTGGGAAATGTCCGGTTTCGAGCTCTGCCGGACAGCCAGAGGCTCCGGGCTCTCCGGTCTTTCAGTCCCGGTTTTGCGCCTGAGCCGGGATTGTGGGATCAGTTAGATGCGGGTCCCCTTGCTGGGAGGGTGGACCTGCGTGAAGAGGTTCTGTCTATATGTGCGGATGTGGGCTGAATGCTGGGAAAGATTTGGGGCGATTGGCACAGTAGAGGGAGGGTGGGATATTGAGCGTTATCAGATGCAGCGTGACTCGTGGAGGACGGACATGGGGCAAATTAAGTAGTAAACTAGGGAGGATCTGGTCCATTGGATCTGACAGGATATGTCAGGAAGCAACAATTTTCTCTTCATGCATATTAATTACTGTCTAATCTTGCAGTTAACATTGTGTTTGTTACAGAGTCCCAGAACCTGGACAGCTATCACCGTCATGGGCTCCGAGTACAGATTGGGAATGGAGAGGGGGTGTCAGTGACCTCTGCATCAGAGAAGGACATGGGTTCGTACAGCCTCCTGTGAGATATAAATGTTCTCACAGTGGGATCAGACTGGTGGCATATCTGGAGTTAAGAAAATGGGATATTGCCTGACACAATCATCACATGTCTTACCAGCTAACAGGAATAAAATGTTTTTAATATAAAATTGAAATAGAAGTGTTGGAAACTTGGTACATCGATTGGATCTGTGGAAAGAGAAACTATGGAAGACCCAGTATCAGAACTGTCCAAGTTGCTGCCCGATCTGCTGAACTTTTCCAGCATTTTCTCTTTTTACTTTAAATGATGCACAACTATTGACTGATTACAAGATGTTTGTGACGGCCTGAACAAAGTTGTACAAATGTAAAGCCCACATTCATTAGTTTTGTCTGCATTCCAACACAGGGTTAATACAGTCGATACAGTCAATGCTCACAACACCCTCCTCACCCCACTATCAGTCTGTTACATCTACTTCCAAGTTTCCTGACAAAGAATAACACAGTGGACATTTGGTAACATTGAAACTAAAATCGGAATGGCTGTCATTACCCTACCACGTTCTGTATTGAATAAATCCTCTGGTAATCCACGTAACAAACACCGATTTCAGAAATAACTCAGTGAGGCAAAATACTTCACAATGAAGACAGCGACAGAAGAGAGATTGTTGGTATAATCATTGGTGTGATACAGGCTGGACAGAGTCTGAACAAGATGGTTGATATATATCACTGAGGTGGTGAGGTACAGACTGGACAGAGGTTGAACAAGATGGTTGATATATATCATTGAGGTGATGGGATACAGACTGGACAGAGGTTGAACAAGATGGTTGATATATATCATTGAGGCAGTGGGATACAGACTGGACAGAGGTTGAACAAGATGGTTGATATATATCATTGAGGTGGTGGGATACAGACTGGATAGAGGTTGAACAAGATGGTTGATATATATCACTGAGGTGGTGAGATACAGACTGAATAGAGGTTGAATAAGATGGTTGATATATCTCATTGAGGTGGTGGGATATAGACTGGATGGAGGTTGAACAAGATGGTTGATATATATCACTGAGGTGGTGAGATACAGACTGAAAAGAGGTTGAATGAGGTGGGTGGGGATGAGGAGATTGAACTAGATGGGAGAAAGGACAAAGGACAGTCACTGATGATCCTCCAGCAATACAGATACTGAATTAAAAATACATATTACTGTGCCAAGATTCTAGAATGACCGAGATAGAATAACAGGAAATTTGGCATATACCCTTCCTCCTAACCAAATGTCATCAATGCACCATAGAGAGTATTCCACCCAGATATTTGACACCTTCTTTTCGCTACAGCTCTGCCCATGACTGCAAGGAACTGTGGAGAGCTGTGGACACAGAGCAGCACATCACAGAAACCAACTTCCCCTCCATGGACTCTGTCTTCACTTGCCACTGCCTCAGAATAGCTGGCCATGTACTCAAAGATCCCCACAACCTGGGACATTCTCACTTCTCACCCATTCCCCATCGGGGATGAGCTACAAAACCCTGCAACCATGTACCACCAGGCTCAGGGACGATTTCCATTCTGCTGTTCTAAGCAAACTGAATGTCCCCAGTGTGATAAGATGGACAGCTGACCACAGTGTGTGTTACTTGAAGTAACCTTACACTATCTGCACTGAACTTTCTCTGGAACCATAATACTTTGTAATACTTATTGTTTTACCTTGTATCACCTCAGTGTACTGTTTAATGAATTGATGTGTGTGGTTGGTACGCAAGGCAACATTTTCAGTGAACCTCTATACATGACAGTAATAAACAGATTTCCCATTTTAATGTTTGGAAATTTTTAGATAGTCTGGGCTTCCAGGTTGGATCTTCTGCAGGGAGAGTTAAGTGAAGTGTAGAAATTATTTTAGGAACCCAGATACAAGGAAAAAAATGATCGAACCCAGGTATCGATCCAGGTGAAGTTTGGATCCACAGACGCTGCCTGACCCATTGAATTCCTCCGGCAGTTTGTTCTTTGGTCTATATAATCCGTGTTAGTATGGGGAGCAAGATTTTACACCATATTCCAGGTACAATCTCAACAAAGCCCAAACAATTGTTAAAGTCAGTTTCATTCTTCTACCCAGCAACTCTTGCAATAAACACAAAGTACCTTTGACCTCCATCCCTACCCACTGAACCTCAGTCCATCTCCACTTAACCACACTCAGGATTTCGGTTTGTCCTTCAGAAGTGGGTGATCTCACATTTCCCACATTGGGCTCCAGCTGACCTGTTGATCCCACTCACTTATTTTGCCTCCATAACCCCGAAACTTTTCGATAAGAGACACAGAACATAGAACAGTACAACAGGAACAGGCCCTTCGGCCCACAATGTTGTGCTCAAACTAATTAATTAATCAAATCGCCAACTGAACTAATCCCTTCTGCCTACACATTTTTCCCTCACGTTCACGTGTCTATCCAAACATCTCTTAAAAATCCCCAATGTATCTGCCGCTACCATCACACACGGCAGCACATTCCAGCAACCCACCACTCTGTGTGAAAAAAAACACTCGCCCCTTACATCTCCTTTCAAACTACCCCTCTCACTTTAAGTGCATGCATCTTGATCTAGACATTTCTACCCTGGGTAAAAAGTTAATCCCGGTCTACTCTATCTATGCATCTCGTAACCTTATGAACCTCCATCGTCTCTCCCCAGCCTGTGCCGCTCTAGAGAAAACAACACAAGTTTGTCCAGCCTCTCGTTATAGCTCATGCCCTCTAATTCAGGCAGTATCCTGGTAAACCTCTTCTGCGCCCTGTCCAAAGCCCCGACATCCTTCCGAGAATGGGGGCGACCAGAACTGTATGAAATACTTCAGATGTGGCCAAACTCACGGTTCATGAATCTGCAATATAACTTCCTGAATTGTGAATGCAATATATGAATAATAAAGGCAAGCATGTAATTTGCCCTCTTAACCACCCTGTCAATCAGTGTAGTCACTTTGAGGGAGCGATGAACTTGGGACTCTAAAATCCCTCTGCTTATCGACACTGCTAAGGGTCTTGCATTTAGATGTGTTATCTCTTTATAATTGAGCTACAAAGGTGCCAAGATAATCATCACGATTCAAATCTCACTGAGTTTTCTCACGTACTGTTGAGTTTATGCCAAGTGCACAAGTACGGGAAGGTACAGGTACAGAGAAACACTGACTTGTGGCAGCATCACAGGCAAGTACATTCAGATAACACATGGAACATAAATTATACAATTTTGTATCATTATCAATATAGAATACAAGTTTTATGTCATTACCATTATACAAATATATATGTTGTGTCAATAATCATAAATATTGCTTTTGAGTCATTAACAATATGTGTATATTTCTTTCAAGGGCTGACTTGGAAATGTTGATTTGGTCCCTCAGCCAAGTTGTTGACACAGTTTGGGAACAACTGGGCTCCAAGCACTGGTCGCTACAACACCGACTGGGACATCCTGCAGGTCCAAGAAGTCTAGTCTATCCTGTCATTCAATCAGACCCAACATTGTTCCATCCTTGCCCCCCAACACCACTCTATACCACTTTACCCAGACCATTGGCCCCACTTGCAGCTCAACAGTCTACCAGTGATTGACCCGCAAAGTGGTGCACATCTCTGCTCGACACCACTGTGGGCTCAGACGTTTCCATAGACGAGCCCCTCATGTCCCTTCCCCACTGTGATTGGGCTCCTTCCCCCATCCTGCTCCTTGATCCCCCACTGGAATAAACATCCTCTCAGACTCTGTCCACCACCTCTCACACCATCTTTATCCTCTCAGTGAAATCTCTCACCCTCCCCCTTCTGCCGAGATCCCTCCCCGGGGAACCGGCATCAAACCAACGGCACGAGCGGTATCCTCCAACCTCTCAGCGATACATCAGACTCCGGCCGCAGGAGACGCTTCACAAATGCCCCCAACTTCCCTCGGAGGGAAGTGGAAATAAATCAAAAAGCAGGACATTTACTTGAGGTTTGTTCCGCTTTGATGGGGAGTTCGATGCGAGAGCGGGAGATGAAAGCAGCGGAGGTAACGCCCTCTCAGCTGCTCTGCCTCTGCTATTGGGTGTAATCAGTGATTAACATGGCTTCACACCTATGTGAAGAGTGTAACTCCTCTGTTGATTGTAGGGTGGGGTGGCTGGGTCAGGTAATTGTCACCTTAGCCGGTAAAGTTCGGCCATCTCAACGCCAGTGTGACCTAAGGAACTGTACACGTGACATCAAGCATGTGGGGGCGCAGAGTGATGTCAGATCCCGGTGTGGGGAACCCACACGGGTCATCAGGCGTGAGGCGGGGTTATCAAACTTGAACATAAATTGGACAATGATTGTATCATAAACAAAATACATGACAAATATAGATGTTTTCAGTCAATATCAGACTTGTAAATTTTGCATTTTGTCCCTCAGATAAATTACTAATGCAGGCAGGGAGCAAGCATACTCCAAGCATCCGTCCCCACAACACCCACTGGGACAGCCTGCTGGCCTAAGGTGAGGCTGTTTACTCCTTTTTTTATACCCAGACATCTTAAAAATGGAAGCCACCGGGTCCCTTTGTGTCATATGGAAAGATCGTGGTTTGCTCTCAAAATCACTCCCCTCCCCACACCGCACTTGCAGGGCAACACTTTACCAGTGTCTGCAACAGATATACTGAAGCCTTCCTCGTCCTCGCCACTTCAGAGGCGATAAACCTTTTATTCTCCCACTTCAATCCGTCACCCCTGCAGCTCCGCCAACTCCTTGGCGAGGAAGAGTGGCATTAAAAAACGAGCTTGTCGGATCGTTCCTGGGAGTCAGGTTCGGAAACACGTCATGGGGTCTATGGAGGGAACTCCTGAATGACAATGCCCATATCCCCATTGGTTGGTATACTAAATTAGTATTTGCTATCACCAATCAGAGACAGATAAATCTCACGTTACTTCACGACGGATATCGGGCACGCACAGCATGCTTAAGTCATCTCAACCCGGGAGCGCAAGTGTGACGATACTCCGCGGGGGGTGGGGCGACTGGGCCGGTGGGCGGGGAGGTTAGCTGGTGTGCGCGGTAGATGGGGAGACTGTAGAGTTAGTAACAGAGAATGGGGAGAGCGTCCCTCGGTCCCGTACCGCGCTGGCCAGATCACCGAATGAGATATGGTCGATCCGCAATCCGCTGTGGTACAACATTAACGCACAAATCTCGATGTATATACTTAATCAATGTAGTGTTTCTTTTCATTTCCACAATATAATTAATATTCAGAAGTTATATTGGCTTACGCTAATTAAACTGTCAGAATTTTTCTAATCAACACACCAAATGCATAAGTGGACCACTCGGCCCTCCGAGACTGCTGCTGATCTGATTTAAACTTTCGTTACACATTGCCCCATGTTCATTTTGATAACACTTCAACCCCACTCTTTATACAGAAACTGGGATTTGAATGGAATCGCAGGCTTTATTTTCGCTGGTCCGTGAGTAGAAAGAGTTTGTAACTCTCGTGATTAACAGCAGCAAAAAAATGGGAGGCTGAGAGGGGGAGTTCAGGAGGAGGTGTGAAACTGTTGCTGCTTTTCACTGCATGATGCCCTGTCCACAGTCAATCCTTCCACAGTCTCTCTGAACATTGCATCTACCTTAATATCAACGGCTTCACCATCTGACCAAACACGCTGCTTCCCATCCCGAAAGCACTGAGTTTAAACCGATTCCGGCAGCTGTAGCAGTCCTGGCTGCAAGGACAGTCGTTCATCTCAAGTACAGGTATAACCCGTGCCTTTGATCCATGGTCAGATGGGAACATTGCAAAACCTATTTCTGCTTAATCACGGATTCGTAGGTTCTGGCAATTTATTGGTAGAAAAGTACTTGAGGACGACAGTGTATGTAAATGTAAATTATTGGTTGGCATTTGCTAGTTAGGACTGAATGAAATGTGGTGCTGGGATATTTGGCTTCAAGAGGGTTTGCTCTTAGCAGAGGCTTTCACGAAGATATACTCGAGGGCAAGTATATCATTGCAGATTGCAAAAGACAGAGGAGTCAATGACATGTTGCTGTTGTTCAGGGTAATTCCACATTTCAGGAAACAAGTGCGGCGTTTACTAAAGAGAGGAAATTCTCAACGCATTCTGAGATGATTGCGACCTAACACAGACGAGCAAGAAAACATCAGAACTGATAAGAGTTTGAAATGAGCAAACAATGTGAGGGAACGTGCGTTCTGGGATCTGGGATGTTGACAGCAACTAGCAAATCTGGAGTGATTGCAACTGGCATAATTGGCACTTCTAGGTTTATTCAGTCCCGCTCCAGCTATTTCCCACCTTCCTTGGTGCAGAAATCTAATGTCTAAAGGACCAGTGTTTGAATAAATGAGACTCACCAAACTTTCTCCTGAATTAATGAGCGGAAACTCTGAGTCAGAAGCGTCCTCTCCAGTCGGTGCTCTCAGTCCTCGGGCTGGTTCACTTGTTGCTGTTCCCTCGTCTTCAGTTGTGATTTGCTTCCCGTTGTGGGCTTTTCTGCCAATAAATCTCTCACCGCAGGTCTAACTTTAACCAGAGAGACGATGAAGCACGTTAACAATACAAAGGAGAACCGAGCATTAAACTGAAATCTAAATCTTGAACGCATATATAATGACCCGAGTGAAGAAATCTGTAATTTTCCCTCACACTTTACAAAACCTGACATGGGATAATGCTGGAGTAACTCAGCAGACCAGGCAGCATCTGTACGCCGACTCTACTCTCTTCCATAGATGCGGTCTTCCCTGCTGACTTCCTCCAGCATTTTGTGTGTGTTACTTTCCAGCATCTGAAGATTTTCTCTTGTTTGTTATGGGATGCAAAAAAGTCGTTGTTTAGTCATGGTATAAGATACAAGTCATAATATACAGGAGTAGAATTACTTGATATGGTTATTCTAGTCTGCTCCATAATTAATCATGGAGGATTTTATTTTCAAACACCGTATTCTTGCTTCCCTGCTATAACACTCAACCTATTTAGCAATCCAGAACATGAATATACCCAACGATAGCCTCCATCACCATCTGTGGCATCAAATTCCACAGGTCAACCAATATTTTGCTAAAGTAATTGTTTTAATTGCTAAAGCTACCTGCAAGTAATTGTGGATCTGTATTCCCATATCAGTTTGTTATGTCACAGAGAACAGCCGGTACCAATCAGTGTGTAAGTAAAATCCTGCTTTGTCCTGCCAAAGTGCAAACCACACGCTTATCTACATTAAATTAAATCTGATAGTTTTCAACGCAGTTTCCCAGTTCCACACATCGCTGATTCCCGTGAGACTTAACTCAGTTTTAGTACTTTCAAAACAATGTATTAAAAAGTTACAAATGAAATAAACAGTCAACAGATAAGGATCATTTGTGGAAAGATCATTGTTCAGGTCTATGTCGGAATGGCTTTCAACAATTTCTGATTTGTTTTCAGGCCTCCAGCATCTTGAGTGTTTCTTTAATTTCCAGATGCTCATAGACAGGCGACAGTGACTGGGAATTTCCAAACATGAGGAAAATACTGGTGAGTGAGAAATAAAACTCTCAGACGTAAGGAACCACGCACGTGACGTCAGATGGCCAAATGGCCTAACACTGCTCCAATATTTGATGGTTTTATGTGGGGGCGCCGGAGTGACATCACGTGTGGGTGAGAGCTTGTATTCAAAAGCTGGTTAGTGGAGGTCTTAATGATTTCAGGGGAAGAACGAGGGAAACTTAATGGGTTTCATCACTGAATCCAATGCTCTGTGATGTAAAGCCGCTTGCCAGGTGCCCTGCTCTGCCATGTTGTCCGTAGAGTGGGCGGTGTGGTACCTGTCTCGAGTTGGGTCACAAAACCCAGAATGTTTCAGGGAAAGAGTTTCCTGAGTGATCTGATTTGAGATGGCTCAGCCAGTGCAGTGTCTCGTTGTTTAGTATTTTCATAAACGACAGTTTTACTCATGTAAACCTGAATTGCCTTATCAGTTAACAGAAGACTTCTCGTCCCTGCTGTCCTGGTCTCTCAGCAATCTAAACACCCCGACAGTTATGATTGATGACAGGGATTATATCTGTTGGTCGTTAAAGTTCGCCCAGAGTCGGTTGGCTGGAGTTGATGTGAAGATCGGAGGGTGTCACAGTGAATGAACCGACACCCGGGGGAGGTCAAACTTTAACCAGACAGATAATAAAGCACATTAACAATACAAAGGAGAACAAAATGTTTCTTCTTAACGAAGTTTAAATGTTGAACACAAATATAACTATCTCAATGAACAAATCTGAAATTGCCACTCGCACTTCACAAAGCCTGATATGGGATAAGCAGGAGTCATCGTTCGGTTACGGTCAGACACAAGATGTAGGAGGAGCATTAGATGATTCGGTCCATCAATTCTGCTCCACCATTCAAACATGATTTTTATTCCAACTCCATATTCCTGCTTTCATCCTGCAACCCTGAAGCTACTGAGCAATCACGAACATATTTAAATCTACCATAAATATACGGCAAGGGTAGCCTCCACCACACTCTGCGGCAACAATTTCCACACAGCAGCCATCCTTTGGCTGAAGGGATTTTTCTCATCACAATTTTAAATGTAAGCGTCTTTATTCTGAGACTGTGCTGTGGGAGTGTAGACTCTCCATGTCCATTGTATCCAGGCGTTTCAGCATTCGGTAGGTTTACTTAACCATACATCCCCCACCACCCCCACTGTCCCTCTGAACTCCATTGAGCACAGGTCCAGAACCATCAAATGCTCCTCATACATAAAGCCGATCGTTCCTGAAATTATTCTTGTAAACCTCGTTAGCAACAACTGCACTGAACACATTCCCAGGAATAACAGGCAAATTGGTACCAGGATAATTTAGTGGGAAAAGATGCGGTTTCTTCATTGTTCTACTATCACAGAACAAGCCATTTCAGGGTCGTTTAACCCACTCCAGGGTGAATGTAATAAAAGGAAATTGGAATTACCAGGAACACTCAGCATGTAAGGAAGCTGTAGGGAGAGGATCAAATTTAATGACTCAGGTTCACAACTTTCGTCAGCATAACCTCAAATATTTTCAGTTTTTACTGCAGATCTCCAGCATCCCGAGTTTCTGTTGAATTTTCACTGCCAGGCAGGCGTGTGACAGTGAGGGGGAATTTCCAAACGCGGTTTGAACACGGAACCCTCAGACCAGAAATACTCGCTCAACACCTTATAAACCTGGGCAGGTTGATCTCATGTGGTTCCATTGTTTAAAAACGTTTCTAAGAGTAAACATAGCAAATATAGGCCTGTCAGTTTGACGTTAATGGTGGGTAAATTAATGGAAAGTATTCTTAGAGATGGTATATATAATTATCTGGATAGACAGGGTCTGATTAGCAATAGTCAGCATGGATTTGTGCGTGGAAGGTCATGTTTGACAAAACTTATTGAATTTTTTGAAGAGGTTACGAGGAAGGTTGATGAAGGTAAAGCAGTGGATGTTGTCTATATGGACTTCAGTAAGGCCTTTGACAAGGTTCCGCACGGAAGGTTAGTTAGGAAGGTTCAATCATTAGGTATTAATATTGAAGTAGTAAAATGGATTCAACAGTGGCTGGATGGGAGATGCCAGAGAGTAGTGGTGGATAACTGTGTGTCAGGTTGGAGGCCGGTCACTAGTGGTGTGCCTCAGGGATCTGTATTGGGTCCAATGTTGTTTGTCATATACATTAATGATCTTGATGACGGGGTGGTAAATTGGATTAGTAAGTATGCAGATGATACTAAGGCAGATGGCGTTTTGGATACTGAAGTAAGTAGGTTTTCAAAGCTTGCAGAGAGATTTAGGCCAGTTAGAAGAGTGGGCTGAACGATCACAGATTGAGTTTAATGCGGATAAATGTGTGTTGCTACATTTTGGTAGGAATAATCCAAAGAGGACATACATGGTAAATGGTAGGGCATTGAAGAATGCAGTAGAACAGAGTGATCTTGGAATAATGGTGCATAGTTCCCTGAAGGTGGAATCTCATGTGGATAGGGTGGTGAAGAAAGCTTTTGGTATGCTGGGTTTTATAAATCAGAACATTGAGTATAGGAGTTGGGATGTAATGTTAAAATTTACAAGGCATTCATAAGGCCGAATTTGGAGTATTGTGTACAGTTCTAGTCACCGAATTATAGGAAAAATATCAACAAAATAGAGAGAATACAGAGAAGATTTACTAGAATGTTACCTGGGTTTCAGCACCTTCGTTACAGGGAAATCCTGAACAACTTAGGTCTTTATTCTTTGGAGCGTAAAAGGTTGAGGGGGGACTTAATAGAGGTATTGAAAATTATGAGGGGGATAGATCGAGTTGACGTGGATAGGCTTTTTTCAATTTAGAGTAGGGGAGATTCAAAAAAGAGGACATGATTTGAGAGTTGGGGGCAAAAGTTTTAGGGTAACACGAGGGGGAATTTCTTTACCCAGAGAGTGATAGCTGTGTGGAATGAGCTTCCAGTAGAAGTGTTAGAGGCAGGTTCGTTATTGTCATTTAAAGTAAAATTGGATAGGTGTATGGACAGGAAAGGAATGGAGGGTTATGGGCTGTGTGCGGGCCACTGGGACTAGTTGAGTGTAAGCGTCGGCACGGACTAGAAGGGCCGAGATGGCCTGTTTCCATGCTGTAATTGTTAGACGGTTATATGGGTACATTTAACTTGGATCTAAAACTATGATATCCCATGACCCAGCCTCACAGTGTCACACAGCTGAACCTGTCCCTTACCGACGCCAGAAGCCTCGCACATCATCTTCACATCTCATAGCAAGTGATGTATTAAGGCATATATGTCAAACTCAAGGCCCGCGGGTCAAATCCGGCCCGCGGTGGAATTATCTTTGGCCCGCGAGATAATATCTAATTACTATTAAAGCTGGCCCCAGTAATCGAAGCGCCTATGGCGTATGATATGGCTAATGCTGAGTTTATTCAGGTACCAGGTTTTCAGGGTTTTTAGTATTTATTCGGCAGTCTTCTTCATAAGAAACGGAATTTGTAAAGTGAAACACTTTGTAGTTACAGCAGAGACTGAGACACATGAGAGCAGGCTGAAAAAACGGAGGCAACGAAAGCTGCGTTCGCACGCGTCCGACTGATCCGGCCCGCATGAAGCTGCATTTTGCTCAATCCGCCCGTGACCTAAAATGAGTTTGACACCCCTGTATTAAGGGATATACCCACAAAAAATGTCTAGATGCCCGAGACTTCTGAATCACTTGGAAGGAGAAACATCGTGTCCCATCTGTATAAGTACTGACCTTGGCCAAATCCCAAATACTGAGAGCTCCATATGCCTGGAGTTTCCAAGGATTACAGCCCAAACAGTAACTCTTCCAGGACTCCTTGCTACCGATAATATGATGCAGTGTTTCGGCCAATCAGAGTTCAAAAACTAACACTCCATCAACCAACAGCAGAACGGGAACCTGATGATCATCTGACTGGACCAATGATCGGGCTGGAAAACCTGGGTGTGTGATTTCAGATACCAGGGATACGTTTCACATAGTCTCCTGCAGCTAAACTGAACTCAGTTTATCATTATCTTATTGTCTTGCCCAGCACAATTGGCCATTACATTTCCTGTAGGCAACAGAGAAAGTGTCTCTCCAAAAATATAAAAAAACAGACTCACTTTAAATGCTGTCAAGTTTAACACTTCGCCATTTTGTAACGTTGAAACTAAAATTGTTATTATTGATGTGATACAGACTGGCAAAAAATTGACAAGATGGTTGATATATATCATTGAGGTGGTGGATTACAGGCTGGACACTGGTTGAACAAGATGGGCAGGGAATGAGAAGATGGAACCAGATGGAAAAAGGATCATCATTAGTTTCCTCTTCATTCCAACACAGGAATAATTCAGCACGCACAGTCAATGCTCACAACACCCTCCCCACCCCTCTATCTACCTGTTACATCTGCTACTGACGCCATTAACTCTCACTGAGCGACGGTGACCAGAGGACGATAAAAATGTTTACCGCTCCCTGCCAGTCACATGGACTGTTATCCTGGCAATGCAGAAAGCGGCCCTCCAGAAATGACCGAAAAAGTAAACAACGGAGTCAATTTTAAACGCTGTGAGTCTCGTTATGACAAGATTAACATGATTCAATAGTACATGTACTTGTTGAAAAAATCTTCAATAATTGGACTGACACCCCCCCCCCCCCCCCCCGTACAGCAATAACTTCAACCAAATGCTTCCGATAACTGTTGATCTTCCTGCACATCGGCTCGGAAGAAGTTTACGCCACTCCGCCTCACAAAGCTGCTTCAACTCTGGGGTGTTGGTGGGATTCTTTGATGGAACTGCCGCTTCAGGCCATTCCACAACATTACTGTGGGATTAACGATAGGACTTTGACTCGGCCATTCTAATTTTCTTTTGAAATTATTCTCTTAGTGATCTACTCTTGCCTTTCGGATCATTGTGCTGTGTTATCCAACTTCAATTAAACCAGGTGACAGACTGCTACCCTGACATTCTCCCGTAAAGTGTCTTGATATAAAATTAACACACCGTTATTTTATAACGTTGAAACTAAAATTGTAATGTTTGTCTTTTCCTTACCTCAGGCTGCATTCAATAAATACTATGCTATTCTTGGGTAACAAACACTGATAGTGAGGCAAAGTACTTCACAATGAGGAGGCAGTAGTAGTTTCAGGGATTACAGCCTAAACAGCAACTCTCCCAGAACTCCGTGCTACCGGTAATATGATGCAGTGTTTCGGCCAATCAGAGTTCAAAAACTAACACTCCATCAACTTATGGCAGAATGGGAAGCTGATGATCATCTGACTGGACCAATGATCGGGCTGGAAAACCTGGTCGTCGGTCACCAGATACCGGGGATACATTTTACATCCTCTCCAGCAGCTAAACCGAACTCAATTTATCATTATGTTATTGTTGAATGAGGTATTTCCCAGCATAATTGTCAATCACATTTCTTGTAGGCTAACGGGAATAAAATGCATTTAATATAATATTGAAATAGTAGTGCTGGAAACTCATTTCATCAGATTAGATTTGTGGAAAGAGAATCTGTGGTAAACCCAGTATCAGAACTGGGACTGTCCAAGATGCTGCCCAATCTGCTGAACGGTTCCAGCATTTTCTCTTTTTACTTTAAATGATGCACAACTATTGACTGATTACAAGATGTTTGTGACAGCCTGAACAAAGTTGCACAAATGTAATGCCCACATTCATTAGATTTCTCTTCATTCCAACACCGGGCTAATACATTCGATACAGTGAATGTTTACAACATTCTCCCCACCGCACTATCAGTCTGTTACATCTGCTCCCGAGGCCGCTGTCTCTCATTGAGGGACCGTGACTAGAGAGCGATAAAAATGTGCACCACTCCCTGCAAGTCACATGGGCTGTTACCCTGGCAACAGAGAAAGTGGCTCTCCAAAAATGACCAAAAAAAAAGAAATAATAGACTTACTTTGAATGCTGTCAGGATTAACGCTTCGCCAGTACGTAACGTTGAAACTAAAAAAATGTAATTATTGATGCGATACAGACTGGCCAGAAATTGACAAGAATTTTGAGATATATCATTGAGGTGATGGGATACTGAATGGACAGAGGTTGAACAAGATGGTTGATATATATCATTGAGATGGTGGGATACAGGCTGGACAGAGGTTGAACATGATGGTTGATATATATCATTGAGGTGGTAGATACAGACTGGACAGAGGTTGAACAGGATGATTGAGATATATCATTGAGGTGGTGGGATACAGGCTGGACAGAGTTTAAACAAGTTGCATGGGGAATGGGCAGATGGAACCAGATGGAAAAAGGGATCATCATTAGTTTTCTCTTCATTCCAACACAGGAATTATTAAGTACACACAATCAATGCTCACAACTTCCTCCCCACCCCTTTATCAGTCTGTTACATCTGCTCCTGACGCTACTAACTCTCACTGAGCAACGGTGACGAGAGCGCGATAAAAATGTTTACCGCTCCTTGCCGGTCACATGGGCTGTTATCCTGGCAATGCAGAAAGCGGCTCTCCAAAAGTGACCGAAAAATGTAAACAATGGAGTCAATTTCAAACGCACTGAGTCTCGTTATGACAAGATTAACAGGATTCGATATTACATGTACTTGTTAAAAATAAGTCTGTGAACCTTGGTTTTCAATAATTGGTGTGACCCCCCCCCCCCCCCACACTACCCCGTACAGCAATAAATTTAGCCAAATGCTTCCGATAACTGTAGATATTCCAGCACATCGGCTTGGAAGAATTTTAGGCCATTCCGCCTGACAAAACTGTTTCAGATCTGGGATGTTGGTGGGATTCCTTGCCTGAACTGCTGCTGCAGGCCATTCCACAACATTCCCATGGGATTAACGATAGGACCTTGACTCGACCATTCCAAAAAAGTGAAATTTTCTTTTGAAATCACTCTCCTATCGATTTACTCTTGTCTTTCAGATAATTGTCTTGTTGGATTATCCAACTTCAATTAAACTTCAGGTGACAGGCTGCTACCCTGATATTTCTAGGTAACAAACACCGATAATGAGGCAAAATACTTCACAATGAGGAGACAGAAGTAGTTCCAAGGATTACAACTCAAACAGCAACTCTCGGCCAATCAGAGTTCGGATCACTCCATCAACCTGTGGCAGAACGGGAAGCTGATGATCAGCTGACTGAACCAATGATCGGGCAGGAAAACCTGGGCGTGAGTCACCAGATACCGGGGATACGTTTTACATTGTCTCCAGCAGCTAAAGTGAACTCAATTTATCATTATCTAATTATTAAATGAGGTCTTGCCCAGCACAATTGGCCATCACATTTCCTGTAGGCCAGGGGTGTCAAACTCATTTTAGGTCACGGGCCGGATTGAGCAAAATGCAGCTTCATGCGGGCCGGATCAGTCGGACGCGTGCGAACGCAGCTTTCGTTGCCTCCGTTTTTTCAGCCTGCTCTCATGTGTCTCAGTCTCTGCTATAACTACAAAGTGTTTCACTTTACAAATTCCGTTTCTTATGAAGAAGACTGCCGAGCAAGACTGCCGAATAAACACTAAAAACCCTGAAAACCTGGTACCTGAATAAACTCAGCATTAGCCATATCATACGCCATAGGCGCTTCGATTACTGGGGCCAGCTTTAATAGTAATTAGATATTATCTCGCGGGCCAAAGATAATTCCACCGCGGGCCCGATTTGGCCCGCGGGCCTGGAGTTTGACATATATGCTGTAGGCAAACAGGAATAAAAGGCTTTTAATATAAAACTGAAACAATAGTGCTGGAAACTCGTTTCATCAGATTAGATTTGTGGAAAGAAAACTGTGGAAGACCCAGTATCAGAACTGTCCAAGATGCTGCCCGATCTGCTGAACGGTTCCAGCATTTTCTCTTTTTACTTTAAATGATGCACAACTATTGACTGATTACAAGACGTTTGCAACGGCCTGAACAAAGTTGCACAAATTTAAGTCCCACATTCATCAGTTTTCTCTTCATTCCAACACAGGGTTAATACAGTCGATACAGTCAATGCTCACAACATCCTCCCCACCCCACTATCAGTCTGTTCCATCTGCTCCCGAGGCCGCTAACTCTCAATGAGAGGAAGTGACCAGAGAGCGATAAAAATGTTCACCACTCCCTGCAGATCCTGGCTGTTCCTGGCAACAGGGAAACTGCCTCTCCAAACATGACCAAAACAGGAAATAACAGACTCAAGTTTAAACACTGAGAGTCTCCGTCTGACAAAGATTAACACAGCGGCCATTTGATAACTTTGAAACTAAAATTGTGGTGACTGTCTTTATCCTTCCACATTCTGCATTAGATAAATCCTCTGGTAGATCAGGTAACAAACACTGATTTCAGAAATAATTCCATGAGGCAAAATACTTCACCAAATATCTTCGGAGTGAAGATCTCACAACCCGGACCGACCCCGATAGGTTTAGTCCAGGAAGCAGGGTGAGACCGCGAGTTCGGGGAAGTTACCGGGACTCACTGCCCAGCATCGCTCGGGACCGGACTGAGTACTCACCGCATGGATCTTGTCGGTCTCGCTGCGCTGAGAATAATCCGACCCCCCGGCTCCCCGCCCGAGGGGGGCGAGGACCCTCTCCCGATCCGGATCCCGCCGACAATCCACCGCTCCAGACCCGCTTCAGCAAAGACAAAGAATCACCGCCCGTCCCGGGAATGTGAGCATGCGCAGTGTGCATATTGCGTCATCACGGAGGGGGCGGGGCCTAGGAGACAAACACGCAAATGCCGCCAATCCGCGGTAAAACGGGATCACGTGACGGTGGGCGGTCTCCCACGTGACCCGGTGACTGTTCCTCGCCCCTCACACGCCGCATTTCCCACATTATTTCACATTCACAGCTCCCCCATCTCAGACACGTTTCTGCCCGATCCCCATTTCCTCGATCATGGAATTAATTTCCATCTTCTGCCGCCCCGTGTCCAACACTCACCTCCCACCCCCTGATACTATTTCCACCTTCCCACCTCCCCGCTCACCTGGATCCACCTCTCACTCCCCAGCTCTTGCCCCATCCCCACCCCTCACCTCTTTTCTCTGACTATTTCCCGTCCACTCTCAGTCTAGAGGGAGGGTCTCGGCCCGAAATGTTGACGGTCCATTTCCCTCCACAGATGCTGCCCGACCCACTGAGTTCCTCCGGCAGTTTGTCCTTTGGTCTGTATAACCCGTGTTAGTATGGGGAGCGGGATTTTACACCATATTCCAGATACAGTCTCAACAAAGCACAAATAGTTGTCACTTTGCCCGCACCACTGGCCCCGCTTGCAGGGCAACAGTCTGCCGGTGTTTGCCCCCCAACGTGGTGAATCCCTCTGCTCGCCACCACCGTGGGCTCAGACATTTCCACAGATGAGCTCCTCCTGTCCCCACCGGGGCAAACATCCTGTCCACCCCCTCTCTCACCATCTTCATCCTTTCAATAAAATCCCTCGTCTCCCACCCTCCCCGGGGATCCGGCATCAAACCGATCCTTCTACCTCTCAGCGATACATCAGACTCCGGCCGCAGAAGACGCTTCACAAACGCTCCAACTTCCCTCGGAGGGAAATAGAAATAAATCAGAAAGCGGACATTTACTTTGAGGTTTTCTCCGCTCTGAGGAGGCTGTCGGCGCTTGAGCGGGAGACGGACTCAGCAGGGTAACGCCCACTCGGCTTGTCCGCCTCCGCGACTGGTTGTAACCAGTGATTGACATCGCTTCGCACCAATGGGAATAGCGCAGCTCCTGAATCCTCTGTTGACAGCGGTGGAGGGGAGGGGCTGGTCACGTGATTATTAGCACAACCGTTCAACCGATAAAGCTCGAGCACAGCAGCGCGTGAGTGACGTAAGACACCGCGCACGTGAGGGTAGATCCCGGTGTGGGGAGCCCAGGTGTGACGTCAGGCCCGTAGTGGGAGGAGCTGTGTGACGTCACCTGTGGGAGAGCGCTGGCATTTAAAAGCACCTTAATGGATGTTTCATATGATTTCAGTGGGACAATAACATTAATCCCGGGTTTCAGCACTGAATCCAGTGTTGTGGGATGTAAAGTCCCCTGTTATGTGTCCGGCTGTGCCGTGTTGTTGGTGGAGTGGGCAGCGTGGTGTTTGTCTCGATTCGGGTCACAACACCAGAATTGCCAGCGGGGTCCACACACAGTGTATTAGTCAACAGAAAACCTCTCGTCCCTGCAGTCTTTGTCTCCTGGTAAACTCAACACCCTGACAGTGTGGACCATAGATACCCCTTCCTCTCAGAGTCAGGGAATCATTCAGACAGCTGATCGCTGAGAGGAATTATATTTATTGGTCATTAAATTTCGCCCAGATTCGTTTGGACGGATTTGATGTGGAGTTCGGGGTGTCACAGTGAAAGGGCCGGACGGCCGAACTCTCTCCGTTGTCCAAACATCCTTCCAGGTGAGGCGACACTTCACCTGTGAATCTTCCGGGGTCGCCTGTTGTGTCCGCTGCTCCCGATGCGGCCGCCGCTACACTGGTGACACCGGCTCCTCCGCAGTTGTGCGGGGTAGGAGTGTTTTATTTGGGGGGGAGGCGGTCGATGACATTGTTCCCTTTTGTGCGGGAGGGGTGGGTTTTGGGGGTTTGATGATCGGGATGCTGTCTTTTTAATGTGGGGGTTGAGGTGGGAGTTCTATTTTTCTCTCTGAACCACTTTCATGCTCTTTCTTTGTTTCGTGGTTTTCTGGAGAAGAAAAAAAGCTCAAAAATTGTTTACGGATACCTGCTTTGATAATAAATTAACCTTTGAACTATCCGCTCCGAGCGGGACTTCCTGGTGTCCGAACATTTTCATTCCGATTCCCTCTGGGGAATCTATTGATGTTGAAAATGATCATAAACCTCTGATTGCATTGTTTTATGCGGGAGGTGGGGTGGGAGTGTGATTTTTCTCTCTGATAGATGCTACCCGGCCTGCTGAGTTCCGCCAGCGTTTTGCTTGTTGTGCTTTGGATTTCCAGCATCTGCAGACTTTGTCGTGTTTGTGATTTACTTCTCCTTTGTCCCTCCCGCCTCCGGCCACTGGTCCCTCTGTAGGGACCTCCGGCCACGGCTTCTGCAGCCCAGAACCTCCTGCTAAACGCAGGCGCAGTGCCGACCGTAGCTATTATTCTGTTCAGGCGTCGGCGAAGAAGGGTCTGATCTCGGGTTTGTGGAAATCGGGGGCCGGTTGGTGTGGAATCACAACTTTTTGGGCCGAAGGGCCTGTATCGTGCTGTAGGTTTTCTATGTTTCTATGAAAAGTGTCGGGAACGTGCTCTGCCGGACGGCTGGAGGCTCCGGGCTCTCCGGTCCCGCAGCCCCGGTTTTAGCTTTGCGCCCGAGCCCGGGCTGTGGGATCAGTTAGTTGTGGTTCCCAGGCTGGGAGGGGTTTAGGGTGAAGGGAATCTGTCTGTGTGTGGGGGGAGGGATTACGGTGGACTGTGGGTATGGGGTGAGCGGAGGGAAGGGTGTGGAACCGTAGTCGGGGGGAGGAGGTTGCTGTTGTGAGAAAGTGGGATGATCGGACGTTCCGTGACCTGGGTCAAATAAAGTTGTGAACGGGGGAGGATCTGCTCCGTTGTATCGGACGCTCGCGTGTCCTTTTAGGAAGCAGCAATTCTGTCTTCAAATGAATTACTGTCTAATCTTGCTGTTAACATTATGTTTGTTACAAAGCCCCAGTGTCTGGAAGAGCTGTCACCGTCATGGGCTGTTGATGCAGATTGGGATGGCGGTGGGGTGTCAGTGACCTCTGTATCAGAGAACAACACGGGTTTCTACATCCTCCTGTGAGATATAAATGTCCTCACAGTGGATTCGGATCAGCTGGCGTATCTGGAGTTTGCAAAGGGAAAGGGAATAGGGAAGGGGTGAGGAAAGAGAGTTTTAACCAGCAAATCATCGTCCGGGATGGAGGGGTACAGGAGCTGTCTGATAGATCGTTTTACAGTGATTGTGTTTTTATATAATCTCACAGATGGTGACTGAGGAAGCGGCTTGTTGATGGAGGATACCCGGAGGTGAGCAGGTCAGACACGGTATCAGGAGAGTGACAGTGATGTGATTTCTTGTGTCACGGGTACAGACAGTCGTCTCAAGTGAGGAGTCTGTGCGGAGATGCAGCTTCCCTGGAGGTGGAGGAAAGAGGACACACCAACAGGTGGAACCAGCTGTGGGAAGACATGGTTTGTCAGGTCTGACGACGAGCTGAATGTACCATAACCTTCAGACTGAATCAGAAAACTATTCCGAGAGTATTTGAAATGTCAGAAGCAGGGGAGATGTGATCACATGTGCAGAGGGCATGGGTTGTGTCTCCATCAGACCCTCAGTGAGATGCTTCAAGTTACAATGTGCAGGGATGAAAGCACAGTGTCTGGGGTCTGATTTAATCACTGATTCTGACACAGTGAGAGGGTTAGTTTTGCTGTAAGGCAGCAACATTAATGGAAGAAGACACAGGAACTTCATCAATTGCCAGTTTAGCAGAAGTGATCAATTTGTATATTACTTTGACAGAAACAGATATTCGCAATGGTGACAAAGGGGTTCAGTCTGGTTTATTTCAGGTTGGAGAGGGGTGTGGAGTTTTGAAATCAATGCCCTGAATTCCTATCGTTAATTTAGCATGTCCAGAGTGGTGGATCACACAGGACGGAAACCGGCCTTTGGCCGGCCATACCTGTTCTGACCGTCCACTCACTGTCTACACTGGTCCCATTCATCAGCACTTGGCTCGTAGCCGACTCTATCTCGGCAGTTTCAATTCCCATCCATTTCGTAAATGTTGTGAAGGGACCTGCCCCCACCACCACCTCGGGCAGTGTGTTCCAGATTTCAGCTACCCTCTGAGTGAGAAATCTCTTCCTCAGATCCCTCTAAACCTCTTCATCCTCTGCTTAAATCCATGCCCTCTGATCGGTGACACCTCTGTCCCAGGATCGGGGCTGATATGGGCATCAGTGAGGCCTTTGATAAGGTTCACATGGTAAGTTGCTGTGGAAAGTCAGATCACACGGGATCCAGAGAGAGCTGGCTCACTGGATGCACAGTTGTCTTGATGGTAGGAAGCAGAGAGTGATGCTGGGAGGCTGTTTATTGGACTCGAGGCCCGGGCCTATTGAGGTTCCCTAGGGTTACACCCCATTGCTGTCATCAATCATTGATTTTTAATTATATTTGCATTTGCACAGTTTGTTGAATTCTATGCTCCACTTGATCTTTCATTGATCCTGTTACTATTCTCTAGATTTGCTAAGTGTTCCTGTAGGAAAAGCATTCTCAGGGTTGTATGTGGTGACATATATGTACTCTGATAATAACATTTACTTTGAACATCAACCACTGCTACTTGTCATCTGGATCAGTAATTTGGTTAAGAATGTACAGGATATGGGGAGTAGGTTTGCAGCAAGTTCAAACAATGAGTTTTTCTGAAAGATATTAAGTATAACTCTCCACTCTGTTTCCCTCTCCGCACTCGACCACCCCCTCCCCTTACTGTCTTCCCTCTCTGCCCCGTCCTCCCTCTCACCCTGATATTGAACATACGCTCAGGGTGAAAGGTGAATTATTTTAGGGGAATCTGAAGGGGGATTCTTCACTCAGAGGTTGGTGAGAGTGTGGAATGAGCTGCCAGTGGAAGTGGAGGATGTGGTTTTGATTTAGACACTAAAGAGGAATTTGGGTGAGGACGTGGATGGGAGGTGTATGGAGGCTCTGGTGCAGGTAGTTGGAACCAGGCAGTAACAACAAAAACAGGTCGGCATTGACTGGAAGGGCCAAAGGGCCTGTTTCAATGCTGCTGCTCTCTTTGACTCTAGTAGTATAGTGATTTGTAACTTCCACATCAGTACTTTGCTGTTTATGACTGAACCCAGACATTTACCCAAACAAGAATTGTAAGACTCTTGGCTGGCTACAGAAAGCATTTACAATCTGTGTTTCTTGCCAAATGGGTTGTTACTAAATACTGACCATGGAGGGCGCTCAAACTTTTGCTTTGGGCCCTTTTCCTTTTTTATTATTTTGAAACTGTAAAAGATGGAAATTAAAATGTAATCTTGTTTAAAATATTAAAGAAATGTCTCATCTTTGACTTCATGCCTTTTGGAAATCAGGTCATCTTTTACTCGCTGAGCTATTCACAGGAACAGAAATTTTGACCAGGGGTGCCCAAACCTTTGCAAGCCACTGCTGGGCTAAGTGTGTAAATGTAGGACGGGACCACGTTGAAAAATAAATGTGCTTGGTTTTCCAAAATTGACCCCTTCCATCCCGAGGCCACAAATATATCAATCACCCCTCATATATATTTTCATCAAAAATGAACAGCACTCCATGTGTGTATATGCAATCGTGATAAGAAATACAGACCAGAACACGTACATGAGAGGCCAACTCAGAAAAATGAATCACCACTCTGGAAGAAAACATTAACCAGTGGAATGAGTATGACCCTCCATTGGAGACACCCCAACGATCTGAGCAGACGAGATGGTGACAAATGAGCCCTGAATAAGGACGTTCACTCCCAATGTCATTCTTCCTCAGCCAGAGATTTGTGGGGTGAAGACCATCTCAGACAGAACTGCAGTCAGCTCGACTTCTTCAGTCTGCAGGAAATTCAAGGGAAACCTCTTCACCCAGAGTGATGACAATTTGGAACCCATCACCACAGGGAGAGTGAGAGGTGAACAACAGGGGAGGATTTGAAAGATCTGTTGTGGAACAGAATCAGGTGCAGCCGGCCTGAGTTGACTCTCTACTGTACACTAGGTGTGTTATAAATTCACTAAGTACCAGAGACAGTGTTTAAAATAGGACTGATTTATTTGTCACAGATCTAGTCCCATTAAAGGTGAATATGCAGCAGAGGAAACTCCTCCCATGCCCAGTGACCAGGGTGCAGACCTGGGTGTGGTCAGCAGCAGCAATAGTTGCAGAGTTCAACACCTACAGAGTTTAGCACTGACAGTCATTCTCAAAGTTGCATTCAGCAACAGTGATGGACAAATATCCAGCATGCAGCTCATTGAAACTTCCTCCCCAGTGTGAACCTGGTAGTGTGTCACAAGTGTAACGCACTGTAAGGTTTTACTGCTGCTGCAGTGGACTCTCTGCAATGTTTCACTGCTGAGTTAATGGCTTCTCTGCAGCAGCAGTGTTTAGGGTAAGACTAGAGATAACAGGGTTTTGGAGTGTGGGACTATCCAATGACAGAAATGTTCTTTCTTGTGAGTCAGGAAGAGAGATTTTCATGGTCTTTTGCTGGGGAGAGATGAGAAGAAGAGAGAGTGGGCCCTTTTTCTTTCTTTTTGATTACTTCACTAACCATCTAGTCAAAGTAAGAAATATACATCTCAGTCATTTAATCACATATTGTGTACTGTTTGTTATTTCAGGGTACTGATTTGTAACAGGGGACACATAACACAGCATCCACCCAAACAAGATTTCTTAAGTTTGGCCAGGCTGGGGGGTTATCACCCCCTATATTTAGCTGCTAGCCGAAGCAAGAGTTGCATATGGTTAGATTACTGAGTGAATCACTTCTGAAATACACAGCAGGTGAATGGTCTCTCCCCAGTGTGAACTCAGTCATGCACATTAGGTTGATTTCACAGAGAGAATCTCTTCCCAAAGTCTGAGCATCAGATCTGCCTCTCCCCAGTGTGAACTCGCTGGTGTCTCTGTAGTTGAGATGTCCGAGTGAATCCCTTCCCACACACTGAAGCCTGAATTATGCTTCACCGTACGGTCCACATAGCTGCGTATCTGACGCGGCACCCTAGGCCATACCGTACGCCATAGCCTAATGCGCACCTTATGAAAATGTAACTGTGCGTCACAGACCGCGAGAACTGTGATCGGTCTGCTTGGTAGCAGCTCATTTCCTCCTAGGGATTTCCTGTTGCTTCGAAGTTGGAAAATGGACCAAATCGAGGAGAGGTTAAGTGAGGAAGTCAGAAAATATGTACATTTGTACGACTCTTCGTTGGTATACTATAAAGACTTGCAAATTGCATGAAATTCGTGCAAATAAATTTCCACAAACATCGGTTTGGATGTCACGGACTGCACAAAGAAATGAAAAAACTCCTCTCTTTTCTGCGCTGCAGTAATTTCAATAAAAGTAACTCTTGTTCAACATCTAATAGCTCCAACTCCAACAAGATGTACTCAGCAGTCACCATCGTTCCCAACTCCACGAGTCAATTCAACACAGTGCCATAGAACCCCAACACCAACTAGCGTTTTGCCAGAGCAACGCAGACACACGAACTCACAAGTAAAAATGCTCACAACGGCATAGGCCACTTGCGTGGGCTACTGTGTATGCTACACTGTAGCGTCTACACAGAGGGATAATTCAGGCTTGAGTCTGTGAACGGCCTCTCCCCAGTGTGAACTGACCAGTGTGCTTGCAGGTGGTATGACTGAGTGAATCCCTTCCCACAGTCTGAGCAGGTGAATGGCCTCACCCCAGTGTGAACTCGCTGATGTACCTTCAGTTTAGATGACAAAGTGAATCCCTTCCCACAATCTAAGCAGGTGAACGGTCGTTCCCCAGTGTGAACTCTCTGATGTACCTTCACTTGAGATGATTGAGTAAATCTTTTCCCACAGTCTGAACAGCTGAATGGCCTCTCTCCAGTGTGAATTCGCTGATGTACCTTCAGTTGAGATGACCGAGTGAATCCCTTACCACAGTCTGAACAGGTGAATGGCCGCTCCCCTGTGTGAACTCGCTGGTGTGCCAATAGGTGGGATGACTGAGTGAATCCCTTCCCACAGTCTGAGCATGTGAATGGCCGCTCCCCTGTGTGAACTCGCTGGTGTACCATTAGGTGAGATGACCGAGTGAATCCCTTCCCACAGTCTGAGCATCTGAACGGCCGTTCCCCAGTGTGAACTCTGTGATGTACCTTCAGGTCAGGTGAACAAGTGAATCCCTTCCCACAGACAGAGCAGATGAACGGCCTCTCTCCAGTGTGTACTCTCTGATGTACCTTCAGTTTAGATGACAGAGTGAATCCCTTCCCACAGTCCGAGCAGGTGAACGGCCGCTCCCCAGTGTGAACTCGCTGGTGAGCCATTAGGGTGGATGACTGAGTGAATCCCTTCCCACACACTGAGCAGGTGAATGGCCACTCCCCAGTGTGAACTGACTGATGTCTCAGTAGCTGTGATGACAAAGTGAATCCCTCCCCACAGTATGAGCAGGTAAACGGCCTCTCCCCAGTGTGAACTGACCTGTGTGCTTGTAGGTGGGCTGACTGAGTGAATCCCTTCCCACAATCTGAGCAGGTGAACAGCCTCTCTCCAGTGTGAACTCGCTGATGTACCTTCAGTTTAGATGAGCAAGTGAATCCCTTCCCACAGTCTGAGCAGGTGAACGGCCTCTCCCCAGTGTGAACTCGCTGATGTACCTTCAGTTCAGATGAACGAGTGAATCCCTTCCCACAGTCTGAGCAAGTGAACGGCCTTTCTCCAGTGTGAATTCTTTGATGTACTTTCACTTGGTGTGAGCAAGTGAATCCTTTTCCACAGTATGAGCAGGTAAACGGTCTCTCCCCAGTGTGAACTCTCTGATGTAGCTTCAGTTTAGATGACTTAGTGAATCCCTTCCCACAGTCCAAACAAGTGAACAGCCACTCCTCAGTGTGGACTTGCTGGTGAACCATTTGGTCAGATGACCGAGTGAAACCTTCCCTACAAATTCAGCAAATGACCAGCCTCTGCCCCAGTGTGAACTAACTGGTGTGTCCACAGGTGGGAAGACCAACTGAATCCTTTCTCACACACAGAACAGGTGGATGGCCTTGTCCCAGTGTGAACTTATTGATGTCCCTTCAGTTGAAATGTCCATCTGAATCCATTCCCACTGTCTGCGCAGATGACTGGGCACCCCCTACCCGTTTAAAATGACAGGTATGCCAGTCGGTCAGATGATAGAGTGAATCCCTCTCCACAGTCTGAGCAGGAATGCTGATCGAGTGAATCGCTTGCTCCACTTCTTAAATATCTGGACAGAGACAGCAAAACTGGTGTGTTGTGTTTTAGATTTCCGGAGAGAAGTTCCTTGTGATTTGTAACCTGTAAAAAGATTTACAAAATCCATCAGTGGGTGTAGGACAAAATTTCAGATGATATCATTTGAGTTGTCAAGGTGTGATCTGACATCACACAGTTACAGTGAGGTTCAACACAAGTTGGAGAGAGAAATCATCATCTAACTGGGCACAGTGCTGGTATCTGGAATGAGCATCAAACTCTCTGATGCTCTTCCTGTCTCTATAAGAATGGAGCATTTCTGCCATCTCCGATCTGTGACCTGGCTCAGTTTGACTCTCTCCATTGGTATTATCCCTGTTCCCACTGAGCTGCATGGGTTCCTGGCCCCACAGTAACTGAAACACTCTCACTGAAAAAGCCAGCAGTGCATTCCACACACCCACCACTCTCTGTGTAAAAAACTTACCGCTGACATCCCCTCGGTATCTATTTCCAAGCACCTTAAAACTCTGCTCCCTTGTGTTAGACATTACAGCCCTGGGAAAACAAACCTCTGGCTGTGCACACGATCAATGCCCCTCATCATCTTATACACATAAAAAAGGCTCTAAACATAAACAAGGAAATTACACATTGCTTTGAGGATTTCTTGGAAGTATACAAAATGATGAGGGAGAAGATTGGGTAAATAAATACAAGCAGCTTTTTCCACTGAGGTTGGGTGGGATGACAATCAGAGGTCATGGGTAAGTGGGGAAGGTGAAAATTTAATGGGAATATTTGGAAAAGCTCTTTACTGAAATGGTTGTGAAAGTGTGGAATGAGATGCCAGCACAAGTGGTGAATATGAGCTCGGTTTCACCATTTAAAAGCAGTTTGGATGGGAGCCTGGATGGTAGGGGTATGGATGTGTGTAAAAAGGGCCCAAAGGATATCGGGGACCAAATTCACCACAACCACAAACTGTTCCTGCTGCTACCATCCAGGAAACGGTACCACAGCAAAAGGACCAACAGGCTCCGGGACATCAACTTCCACCAGGCCATCAGACTGAATAATTGATTTCTGTTTTCTTGACTGTCCTATATACAAACTAAATATCATAAGTTAATTTAAATTACACATTGCACATTTAGACAGTAACGTAAATAGTTCTACTCCTCATCTATATGAAGGATATTTGTAATAAAGTCAATTCAATTCACCCTCTCCACTATCTGTTCTGTCAATCTAGCTCCCATTCCCCCTACAACTTATTAAAACCACATCAACCCCCACCCCCCCCCCCACACTACCTCTAGCAAGCCTTATCACTAGGATATTAGTTGCCTCTTGGTCTGTTCCCCTAACTAACAAATCTCCTATCACCCCTTTGACTTTCCTCTGTCAGGCAATTACCCCCAACAGTGTCTAAAGTGGTCCACCTGCTGTTGTGCAGGATAGCAACAAAGTACTCTGCGATGGCTATTTAACCTCATTCACCTGCCTGACTCTCACACAGTTTCCTGTGTCCTGCACCTTGGGTGTAACTCACCTCTCTTCATGTCATATCTATCACCCCCTCCAACTCCTGGATGATCTGCAATTCACCCATTTCAAGATCCAACTCCTTAAAGTGCAGGATTACAAGCTGCAGCTGGATGTACATCTTGTAGGTGAGGGCATCAGGGTCACTGGAGGTCTCCCCTCCTTCCCTCCAATATCCCCTCTAATTTGTAATAACTGATGTGCAGATAAATCTTGCACTGTGCATTTTTTTTACCCAGTGACAAGATGTGCACAGTAAATTTTATATAGAGAAGTATTCATTTTCACAGCTAGCAAATCACTGTCAATAGGAACTTTGATCTCCTCTGGGTTTGATCGAGTTCATCTGCACTCTCACACAACCTATGTAGCAGGCCTGGAACGGGTAATGAAGAATTTTCTCACCAAAGCTTTTGCACATTGTCCATATGTGGTTTGCTTGCTAAATTATGCTTTAAAAAGTCAGATTTCCAAATAGCACTCCATTTCTTCCCACTTGCAAATTCTCCAGCAACTTTAGCATCACCACAATGCACACAGGTAACACTAGTTTCTGTACTGTACATAAATATTTCCCCTGAAGTCTCCCCCAAGTGACTAATGGTGGTGAACTCAGTGATGACAATGCCAATGAATATGAAGGGAAGGGCAGTAGTTTGTCTCATTGGAGTCTGGCACATTTGTGAACTGGAAGCTACTTGTTGCCCAGGGCAAGGGTGTTTGATATCATTATGTAGCCAGAGAGAATGGGACAAAACATGTCCTCACCGGTAGAAAAGTCCAGAGCAAGAACACACACAAAATTCTGGAGGAACTCAGCAGACCAGACAGCATCTATGGAAAACTGTACTAAAGCTGAGTTCATCCAGCAATTTGTGTTGCTTGGATTTCCAGCATCTGCAGATGTTCTCTTGTTTGTGATTGGAGATAGAACAAAGGTGATTTTCTCAACTGGTGATATAAAAGATTTTGTTCCCTTTCTCCTAATCCTTGCATTTAGATAGCTGGAGCTCAGCTCTGTCTGAGAGATCTATCGGTTCCCATTCCCTCATCGGCCGGAAGCTCCCCGGGACCCATGTACGGATCGTGGGGCTGAGAGAGAGGGGAGAGAGCAGGAGTGTCCCGGGATTGCGGGTCACGGTGTCCGGATTTCATAGGAATCGTCCCTCAGTCGGTGTTTAAGATAAAAACACAGAGAATCGATCTTACCCGCAGACGGTATTTCCAAGGCCTTCTGTGTACCGTGCGCATGCGTGATACTTGGTGACGTCATCGGCCCTGACGCCTGCGCATCTGTTCGGTGCTTCAGCGCCAGCGAAATTTTAAACGCACCGCCTTATGGGTAATCACGGTGCCATTAAATATTTCTGCAGGCTCTGGTTCAATATTCATACCTCATTTTTTTCGTGTGTGTATAGAAAAATCTGCAGCTGTTTTAACGCAGAAAGCTCCCATAAACAATATACTCAATATCAACGTGTATCCAATGCCAAAGTAAAATGCAGATATAAAACACAGGAGATTCTGCAGTTGCTGGGAATACAGAGACGCACACACTCAAAATGCTACATTTTCGAGTGGATTTACAAACCTCTCCTCTCACTCACTTATTCCGTGGATTACTGAACTTTTCCACTTTACCATCTTACGACTTTAAGCATTGTTTCCCAAGCTTGATAGTTTGGGAGCTATATATATTCACAACACTTTGAACTTCTATTTATTTCGTTTAATCTTTTATATTTGGAGTAGATACAGATAAAGCTAGTGGTTTTCACATCGAAACCAGACTCCATTAATGATCTATTGCTGCTGGTACGTAACAATTGCAACAACCCAGCTGTCTGAGGCACAGTCCTTTAAAATTGGTGAAAATGACCCAAAACGTTGAAAAGAGCGGAGAAGGAGTTTAACCAACTTCGTCCAGAGCCCTGAAGAACGTCACAACCACAGTGAGCTCATCGTCTTATTCAGCCCGGAGAAAATCATGCAGGAAATTCATGCAGGTGTATAAGATGATGAGAGGCATTGGTCGTGTGGATAGCCAGAGGCTTTTCCCCAGGGCTGAAACGGCTAACACGAGGGGGAATAGGTTTAAGCTGCTTGAGAGTAGGTACAGAGGAGATGTCAGAGCTAAGGTTTTTAAGCAAAGAGTGGTATGTGTGTGGAATGCACTGCCAGCGACGGTGGTAGAGGCAGATACAATAGGGTCTTTTAAGAGACTCTTAGATAGGTACATGGAGCTTAGGAAAATAGGTGGCTATGCGGTAGGGTAATTCTAAGCAGTTTCTAGAGTAAGTTACATGGTCGGCACAACATTGTGGGCCAAAGGGTCTGTAATGTGTTGTAGATTTCTATGATTCTATGAAATTCAAGAGAAATCTCCTATCCCACGGAGTGGTGACTAGTTGCAACCTGTCATCTCAGGGAGAGTGATAGGGGAATGGCAGGGATAGATTTTGATATTTGATATGGAACAGGAACATGGGCCAGGACCAGATGGGCCGAGTGGCCTCTCTAGCGTACACAGTGAGTGTGGTAGAGACTGAAAGTACCTGACACACGGGATTTGATACAGACTGCTTTATCTTTCACATATACACAATATTAAGCACTAGTCCAGTTTAAGGCTAACATCAGCAGAACAGACTCCTCCAATGCTCAGTGACCAGGGTTCAGTCCTGGGTGCGATGAGCAGCCGCAAGAACGGCAGAATCTGACAGTAACAGTCCCTCATGAACCTGCAGCTCCCTTCAGTCACCGTGATGGTTAAACATTTAACACGGAGCTGATTTGAACCTCCTCCCTGATGTGAAGTTGCTGATGTTGCAGCAGCTGGGGTGATTGAGTAAAACTCTTTGCTCACTCCGGACAGAAATGTGGCCTCTATTTATTGTGAACTCAGCGGAGCATCACAAGGTGGGTTAACTGAATGAGTCTCTTCGCACACACGGACAGGTGAACGGCCGCTTCCCAGTGCGAAGCTTTTAGTGTATCTGCGATAGCCGATTGAATCCCTTCCAAAATCAGAGCCAGTGAATGACGTCACACTACTATCAACGTCATGGCAGTGTATCCAATCAGATCACGGACATGGACACATGTTCGTGCTCTCCTTGTCGCAAGAGGGACCGTTGTCTTCTCCGCCATCTCCGCCTCCACCTTCAAGGATTGGCGGCATTCAAGCACTGGAGAACTGACAGATACAGCGGAACTAACGTGCTGTTGTGTTTGTGATTCCCATAGACAAATCCTTTGACTTTTCTACACTGTTAAAAGTTTACAAACCACTCAGATTACTTAGCTTCCATGGTGCCTTCTGAGAAAAACACTGTCACAACTCAAAACAATTTGGGGGGACAAGACTTCATCTTCTAACTGGCCACAGTTCCGGCATCAGGCACAATATCAAACTCTCTGCTTCCCTCTCTGTGTCAAAATGGATCATTCCTCCCCTTCATCAGATTGTGACTTGGCTCAGTTTGTCTGTCTCCTTCGCATTCTGAGCATGCGCCACACACCTACTGAGATCACATTTTATTTACACGGCTGTGACTAGAGACTTTCTGATTATTATGTCCCTCCCGGCATTTGACGGTGGTAAACTCAGAGTCAGCAATGGTATTGACCCTCAGGATTAGGTGATTAGGCTTTTTCGTTGGAGGTCGATAAACTGCCGGTAGTGTGTGGCTGGATGAGTGGGTCGTTTTCACACTGGAAGGAGGTAGCGTTTGGAGTACCCCAGAGATCAGTCCCTGACCACAGTTGTTCACAGTTTAATGTCCTGGCGGAGGCAGCGAGATGTGAGATGCCCCAGTCTGCTGGTGACGCAGAAAGAGTGGAGTTGGGGGAGGGGAGGCTATTCACATGCAATTTCGTAGCTTTGCAATCAGTACATAGTGCACGGTGGGGCTGCAGTGGCGGGTTCCAATCTGTTAATTAAATTTGCTGACGGCACTACATTGATCCACCGGATCCCAAATAATAACGAGGCAGCCTACAGAGAAGAAGTCATCACCCGACACAGCGGTGTCAAGAGAACAACCTCTCACTCATTCCGTCAAAAACAAAGGAGCTGGTTGTGGATTAAGGAGGAATGGAGACAGGGACCAAATTCAACATTTCCAAGACTGTTACTCACACAAAACGCACATTTTAATATTGATCATGACACAATGTATTTTATGTATTGTTAATGGTAGAAAACATATTTATAGATTATTACTGACAGAGAATAGTATAATTTCTGTTCCGTGTGTTATCTGAATGTACTTGCCTGTGATGCTGCCACAAGTCAGTGTTTCTCTGTACCTGTACCTTCCCGTACTTGTGCACTTGGCAATAAATTCAACAGGACCTGATATATCTCAGTGAGATTTGATTAGTGATGATCATCTTGGCAGCTCGGTAGGTCGAATGTATGCGACAGTACACTGTTAAATGCAAAACCCTGAACAGTGTTGATGAGCAGAGGGATCTTAGACTCCAAGTTTATCGCTCACTGAGAGGGACTGCACAGATTGATCGGGTGGTTAAGAAGGCAAATGGCATGGTTATCTTTATTAGTTGAAGCATTGAGTTCAAAAGTCGGGAAGTTGTGTTGCGGCTGTTACGAGCCTGCGGTCGTACTGTGACTGTTTCTTTAAGAGCGCCGGCGTGAGGAGGCGGGGCTATGACGTCAGTCACAGAATGACAGCGGTAACTGTTGACTGAACCATAAGAGAGAGAGAGCGATCTAGATAGATACTTTATTCATCCCCATGGGGAAATTCAACATTTTTTTCCAATGTCCCATACACTTGTTGTAGCAAAACTAATTACATACAATACTTAACTCAGTAAAAATATGATATGCATCTAAATCACTCTCTCAAAAAGCATTAATAATAGCTTTTAAAAAGTTCTTAAGTAGTTTACTTAAATACATTGAGTCTTAGCCCGGCACTTTAACATATCTTACTCCTGGCGGTTGAATTGTAAAGCCGAATGGCCTTGGGGAGTATTGATCTCTTCATCCTGTCTGAGGAGCATTGCATCGATAGCAACCTGTCGCTGAAACTGCTTCTCTGTCTCTGGATGGTGCTATGTAGAGGATGTTCAGGGTTTTCCATAATTGACCGTAGCCTACTCAGCGCCCTTCGCTCAGCTACCGATGTTAAACTCTCCAGTACTTTGCCCACGACAGAGCCCGCCTTCCTTACCAGCTTATTAAGACGTGAGGCATCCCTCTTCTTAATGCTGCCTCCCCAACATGCCACCACAAAGAAGAGGGCGCTCTCCACAACTGACCTATAGAACATCTTCAGCATCTCACTACAGACATTGAATGACACCAACCTTCTAAGGAAGTACAGTCGACTCTGTGCCTTCCTGCACAAGGCATCTGTGTTGGCAGTCCAGTCTAGCTTCTCGTCTAACTGTGCTCCCAGATACTTGTAGGTCTTAACCTGCTCCACACATTCTCCATTAATGATCACTGGCTCCATATGAGGCCTAGATCTCCTAAAGTCCACCACCATCTCCTTGGTCTTGGTGATTTTGAGACGCAGGTAGTTTGAGTTGCACCATATCACAAAGTCCTGTATCAGTTTCCTATACTCTTCCTCCTGTCCATTCCTGCCACACCCCACTATGGCCGTGTCATCAGCGAACTTCTGCACATGGCAGGACTCCGAGTTATATTGGAAGTCTGATGTGTACAGGGTGAACAGGACCGGAGAGAGCACGGTCCCCTGCGGCGCTCCTGTGCTGCTGACCACCGTGTCAGACCTACAGTCTCCCAACCGCATATACTGAGGTCTATCTGTCAAGTAGTCCACTATCCAATCCACCATGTGAGAGTCTACTCCCATCTCCGTTAGTTTGTGCCTTAAGATCTTGGGCTGGATGGTGTTAAAGGCACTAGAGAAGTCCAGGAATGTAATCCTCACAGCACCACTGACCCCATCTAGGTGAGAGAGGGATTTGTGCAGCAAATACGTGATAGCATCCTCCACTCCCACCTTCTCCTTATACGCAAACTGAAGAGGATCCCGGGCGTGCCTGGTTTGTGTCCTCAGATTCTGTATTATCAGCCGCTCCATGGTCTTCATCACGTGCGACGTCAAGGCAACAGGTCTGAAGTCATTCAACTCCTTTGGTTGTGGTTTCTTCGGTACCGGGACAATACAGGATGTTTTCCACTGTCTGGGTACTCTTCTCTGCTCCAGGCTCATGTTGAAGATGCGCTGTAGTGGTTCTCCCAGCTCAGTCGCACAGGCCCTCAGTAATCGTGGGGAAACTCCATCCGGTCCAGCCGCCTTGCTGGTACAGATCTTCCTCAGTTGACCTTCCACCTGTGCAGCCGTAATCCTGGGCGTGGGCAAGGTCTCCTATCAGTGGCTATTTTCCTGTGAGGGAAGTAAGAGGGAGGACGAGTAGAAAGACAAGCCTGGTGTGGAGTTCTGCGGTGAGGATGAGATTGTGCTGTCGAACCTATTGAAGAAGTTGTTCAGCTGGTTCGCTTTCTCCACATCTCCACTTATGTTTCCCCCCCGCTTTGCACCGCATCCGGTGATGATCTTCATCCCATCCCACACCTCCTTCATGCTTTTTTTCTGCAGCTTTTGTTCTAGCTTCAGACAGGCAGTCGGACAGTCTAAAGAGAGAGAGAGAGAGAGACTGGAAAAGCTGATAACTTCAGTTAGTCGCAGCTGAGGCTTGGAACTCTCCTATGCCCACAAGAGTGGGTTGATCATCGGTACACGGATCCACAACGAATGTGTGTGGCTGTCACTTCGTATAATCCATAGGAGTGGATTTTGGAATATCTTGTGTTAACCCTTGACTGGGTATGTTGTGTGGTAACCCCTGGAAGACGGTATTCCTGTGACAGGTCATTTTCGCTGATAACTCGTATGTGGACGGATTCAACGGATAAGAACTTCGTCGACGGTTATTTTGATGTAACGACCTTTTCTCTACGTTTCACCCTGGTTTACAAATATCTCTCTCCCATCATTTATTCCGTGGATTACTGAACTTTCCTACTTTACCATCTCAAGATTCTGAGCTTTGTTCCGTCAGGCTCGATAGTCTGGGAGCAATATTTACACAAATATACACTTAACACTGCTAACTTTCCTTTATTTCGTTAAGTTACTATGTTATAAGTAGAGACCAATAAAGAGAGTGGTATTAACATCAAAACCAGACTCCAGTGTGAACTCTATTGCTGCTGGTTCGTTTCTAAAACGTTACAGTTCGTAACACAGTTTTATAAAACTATTTAGACCGCATCTGGAGTGTTTCATACAGTTCTGGTCGCCCCCATTCTCGGAAGGATGTCGGGGCTTTGGAGAGGGCGGGGAAGAGGTTTACCAGGACACTGCCTGGATTAGAGGGCATGAGCTATAACGAGAGGCTGGACAAACTTGTGTTGTTTTCTCCAGAGCGGTGCAGGCTGGGGTGAGACTGGATGGATGTTTTTCAGATTACGAGAGGAGTAGACCGAGTGGACAGACAATATATTTTTCCTGGGGGTTGAAATGTCTGATACATTTAAGGTGAGAGGAGATGTGAGCGGCAAGTTTGCTTCTTTCCACAGAGTGGTGGGTAACTGGACATCTGGCTGGGGGTCACGTGATCCAGTTAACACACACCCCCCCCCCCCCCCCCCATTAAACCGCAGGAGGGCAACATCGCGCAACCGTTTCTGAGGCCCCGCCCTCCTGATGACGTAACACACAATTCGCGCATGCTCACTGTCTCCGGGTGTGTGCTGTTTTCCCTAACGCTCAGTGCTGAAGTCTGCGGGATCGAGAAAGGCTTCCCGTCTCCTATATTGGGGAGCCGGGGATCTGGATTACTGTCTCCAGGCTGAAGATATCACTTTTCTATTTGTGAGTATTGAGACCGATCCCGAGCGGGGAGATCCGATGTTGGCCGTGAGCCCCGAACTGAGGGCCAGTTACTCATTTATTTTCCAGTTAAATGGGCTCGGCATAAATGTGTCGACTTCACTTAATCTGCATTGAACGACTCAAACCAGGAGTCCAGGCTGTCTATTTCCGCAGGGTTGAAATGGGAGACCCACGAACAGGTCACGTAAGGCTGTGTGCCGGAGATCTCCCCCGCCCTCCGCTTTGTGACGCAAGATCACGTGGCGTGTTGATAACAAGGTTGACATGAATAATATCAGGAACGATCGGCTTTATGTATGAGGAGCATTTGATGGCTCCGGACCTGTGCTCGATGGAGTTCAGAGGGACGGTGGGGGGATGTGGGGCGGATGTATGGTTAGGTAAGCCTACCGAATGCTGAAAAGCCTGGATACAGTGGACATGGAGAGGTGTTTCTATTAAACGGAGAGTCTGTGATCTAACAGCATGGTCTCAGAATACAAATGCTTCCTGTTAAAATTCAGTTGAGAAAAATCTTTTGGCCAAAAGGTGTCTGAAGTGTGGAATTTGTTGCCGCAGAGTTTGGTTGAGGCTGCCGTTTGGATATATTTATGACGGAGATTAATACATTCAAGATTGCTAAGTAGCTACAGGGTTACAGGAGGAAGGCAGGAATATGGTGTCGGAATAAAAATCAGCCATGGTTGAATGGTGGAGCAGATCAGATGGATTGAATCATCTGATTCTGTTGCTTATGTCTTACCATGACTGAATGATGGCTCCTTCTTATCCCATATCGTTTTGTGACGTGTGTGGGACAATAAACGATTGTTCATTGAGATCATTACTGTATGTTTGCCTTCAATATTTAAATTTCAGTGAATTTTGTTCTTAATAACATTAAGCAGAAATGTTTGGTTCTCTTTTTTGTTGTTAATTTGCGTCATTATCTTTCAATTTAAAGTTAGACCTGCAGTGAGAGATTTATTGGAAGAAAAACCCCAACTGGAAGCAAACCACGACTGAAGACGAGGGAACAGCAACAAGTGAACCAACCCGTGGATTGTGAGCATCAACTGGAGAGAACTCAACTGGCTTGGAGATTCCAGTGATTCAGTCAGGAGAAAGTTTGGTGAGTCTCATTTACTGTTCTTTAGACATTACATACCTGTACAAAGGAAGGTAGGAAATAGCTGGGGTGAGACTGAACATGCCCAGAAGAACCAGTTATGCCTCTGTCAGACCCAGTTGCAATCACTCCAGGTCTGGTAATGTGCATCCAGCAGCCCAGCCCTTTGAAACCACTCCCATTATGTGGAAGTCGAATCCGGATAAAGTCACTCAGAGACCGTATAAGTACAAACTCTTTATTCCAAGCATCGGGCTTACTCAGTTAGTCGCTCAAAAAGGAACAGTTGATGACTGTTCCCGCCCAATCCACTAACTGACTAACAATTCCCCTTACACCACAGATATATCCGTCCAGATACTCCCCACACAAGACAGGCTGGAGCCAAAGTTATTTACTACATGACAAGCTGGAGCCCCTAAAGACAGATTACAAAACAGTCATAATGGCTTACACACACAGAACAGACCGAAGCTATCCTATCTCTAGATGTGAATGCGCAAGGAGATAAGCATCTTGAAACCCTAGCTAGCTACCCGCAAGAAGAAATATGGCTCAGCATGGCTTAGAACATCTGTTGATTATCAGCAGTTTCTTTCAGAAAAACAGGCTGCTATTTTTTAACAAAGTGTTAACCCTTTTACACATTTTATCATTCCCTCCTTTTGATCATTACATAATCAACAAAGCAGTAATTTTTGCAGGGAAAGCAAACAAGTACTACATTGACTTAACAGTGGGGAAAAAACAGCATACAACAGTATTTATAACAATGTTATGGACAATTATTAGGCCATAATGCAATATCCTGCTCCATGTATTACTGAACTGACCTACAAAGACCACCATTTTAACCCTTCAGTGAACCGGTGTAAATCCTGCCTTACTTTCTAGATGCTGTCAATCTCCTAGGCAGTGTACTTGGAGAGGGATGTAGACTCATCAGGGATATAGGTGCAGCATTCTGTGTCAATAATACCACAGGTTCCCCCTTTCTCAGCTAGGATAAAATCTAAAGCCATACAATTCTGCATGACTGTTTGCCAGATTGCAATCATTTCAGTAGATATTTCTGTTACTTGGGCCTGTGTTTCTGTCAGGGCCCCTGCAGTATTGTGCCCAGCTCCTCAAGTGCTGTAGGTAACTTGGTTATCTCTCGTGAATTCCTGGCTACTCCATAGGAGAGAAAAGCGATTATCCAAAAGCACTCAATCTGTTATTCCTCTCCGCTGCTGGGCACCTTGCAAGTAAGACCAGGATGCATGTTTCCCAGTGTAGGAAGTTCCATTTGATGGGAACTTGAGATACCATCCCTCAAAACACTGACAGTCACAGTCATCTCTGACTGGACCACAGTTACTCACCTCACTTCCCCGAGTGTCGTTTGAGAAAGCCCAGGCTGAGAGTTCCTCACGCTGGTTGAGCGGGATTACTGACATTGGAATCATAGTTTTATCATGCTGTGGAATTGCAGCACAAACCCAGCAGGCCCCTAGTTCTGCCTGTTTGGCATAGGTGTGACAGAGAGACAGAAAGGTGTTAACATGGGAGCCCACGGATGTTGTTTGAGCAATAAGACAAAACACAAAGACCACTATCAACGAATACATTTTCCTTAAGTCCAAGAGAGCCCTTCTACTCAGTTCCTTCTGTAACACATTTTCAGTCTGTTCAATGTATCCATCGAGATTGCCCCTTCGGTTTCACAGCTGTGAGAGTGGTCAGTAACACCTGATATGTTCCTCTCCACTGAGGTCAGAGTTTCCCTCAATCCCAGTTCTGGATTAGGACAAAATTCCCATGTTTTGTGGTGGGATAGTCACTCCTCTCTGTGGGGTAGTTCTCTTCCTTGTAAGCCTGTCGTACCTGTGAATGTAATGCTTGGAAATTTTTGGTTAGTTGGCATACATATTTCCCAATCTCTTCCCTTCGGGTATGCATATCCAATTTTGCTGGTAGACTTTCTGGGAGCAATGGTACACAAGGTCTTAGTCCCCAGGGTGTCTTCATGGGCCGTCCAGAAATGATTTCAGCTGGTGACAACCCTGTTTTCCCCTGTGGGGTAACCCTCATGTGGAATCGGGCCAATGGTCGGACCTTCAACCAAGTGAGTCCAGTCTCCGCTGTTAGTCTGGCCAGTTTACTCTTCAGAATGCCATTGACTCTTTCCACTCTGCCAGCGGCCCGTGGGTGGTGTACACAATGGAATTGTTGCTTGATAGCTAGTTTGTTACGTACCCCTTTGTTTACTTTCACCACAAAGTGTGGGCCATTGTGAGAGCTCAGCTTCTTTGGCAGGCCGTACATGAGAATTATTTCCCATAATAATAACTTCACAACAGACATAGCAGTATTATTTGTAGTTGCAATAGCTTCAATCCATCTACTAAACACATCGATAATAACTAAGCAGTATCTATAGCAATGTACTCTAGGCAATTCAATAAAATCAACTTGTAGACACAAAAAGGGTCCACCTGGCAAGGAGTCTTACCCGGTGTGCAGGGTACAGGTTACCAACTATTCCCTCCTTTCCCAGGTGTGTTAAATCATGTATATGATTGACCAATATTGGTAAAAACTGTGTAGGAACACAAACCTGTCCCGCTGGGTGATCCAAAAAGCTAGGTTGGGTTCTTTCTGGCACCCCATCTGGGACCACAATTTGCGCTCCTCCTCAGAGACGTCCCCCTGAAAAGTACATACCTCCCTCATGTCTGGCAAACCTGTTCTGCATAAGTCACGGAAGGTTGCTTGACAGGAACCCGAGGGGACTACAACTACCGAGGATTGTGCCGCACTTTTCGCTGTCTCATCCACTAAAGAATTGCATTTAGTGACTCAGTCGACATGTGGGTGTGGGCTGCTCATTTAATAATAGCCAAAACTCGAGGAGGCTGTAGAGCGCTGTGTAGGTTGTTTACAAAGGTGGCAGTACTAATGAGGTGGCCAGAAGAAGTCAGGAATCCCCATGTTCCCAGAGAGCCCCGTAGTCATGTACAATTCCAAATGCATAACGGGAGTCTGTGTAAATGTTCCCACTTTAGTCTGTTGCTGGGATACAGGCACGAGTCGGAGCAAACAGCTCAGCCTTCTGGGTGGAGACAGCTGCTTCAAAAGAGGCCTGTTCAATTACTTCACTGTCCGTCACTATCGCATAGTCAGGATATCGTTTTCCTGATGGATCCACAAAAGAGCTTCCATCCTCAAGAAACGTTACCTCAGGCTAGAGTGGGTATTGCGGAATGGATGGGAGAGTCTGTCCTCCTTTCATGGTGATCTGGATGGGGGGCAGTTGGTGCAGTCAACTTCATTGCCTGAAATTGAGCAGAGATTGTGTGCAATGTCTTGGGTTCAATCAATATTAAAAGAGAGTCTTACCAGATGTCCTGTCTTCACCTCAAAGTCCTTCCAGTATCAGAGCTGGCCCGCGGCCAAGTCTTGCCAGTCTCCCTTGGTGCTGGAGGCTTGTTTCGACAGGATGTAGGCAATGAACTCTAGGCTCTTTGACTTGAACCCAGGTCAAACCCTAATGGTGGTATGGGGAGCCGCCAGTCCTGTCTGTCACCAAAGGAAATCCGGAACTTCGGCCCGTAATGCACTGCCCTCTTTTCCTTAATCCTGTCCAATCACCATGACTGGGAACTTCTCTCGCTCGAGGCGTGCATAATATTGGCTTTCCTCAATGAGCACCCCGTAGGGTCATAGCACAGAGTCACATAAGAGTCGGGCACTGGCGGAAGGGGTTCAAACGTGGTGGAGTCCAGATTAAGTGCCCACCACTGGGGGTTCAGAAACTGGGGAAGCTGTCGGTTGTTCACTAGTCCCAGGGTGACACCCTTATCTGTGTCTCCACTCCTCCTGTCCTCCACAATCAGCTCCTTTGTTTTTGTGATAATGAGGGAGAGGTTGTTTTCTTGATACCAGTCAGATATTGTTCAGACCTCAGACAGAGTCAGCAATCAAATGGTTGAGCATGGTGCGATGAATGTGCTGAGCTGTGTATATCACAATGCAAGAAGCATCGTAGGAAATCCAGATGAGCTCAGGACAGGGAATTATGATATTGTAGACATTATTGGGACGTGGTTGCACCCAATAGTCTGAGGGAGTTAGAGGAACAAATTTGTAGATAGATTGCAGACCATGCCAAGGAACAAAAGTTATTCAGTAAGTAATTTTAACTTTCCATATATTGACTGGGACTCCCATACTGTAAAAGGACTAGATGGGGTAGAGTTTGTCAAATGTGCCCTTAATTGGTACGTAAAATTCCCAATGTAGAAGTGTGCAATAAGCTGTTAGGCAATGATCAGGGCTGGTGACAGAAATTAGTGATCATAATGCCATGAAATTCAAAATAAAGATGAAAAAGAGAGGTCTGGACCATGGGTTGAGATTCTATATTGGAGAGAGGTCAATTTTGATGGTATCAGAAAGGATCTGACAAGTGTGGATTGGAACAGGCTGTTTTCTGACAACGGAGTACTTTGTAAGTGGGAGACCTTCAGAAGTGAGATTTTGAGGGTATAGTGTTTGTATGTGCCTAACAATGTAAAAGTTGAAACGTAACTGGTGCAGCGAACCTTGGCTTTCTGGAGATATTGAATCCCCGGATATTTTCTTCCTTTAAAAGCCTCAGACTTTTGGGTGCTACCAAGACTCATTAATCATCATCCATGCCCTGAGCTCATCTGAACATTTTCTTTCATCGTCTTCTGTTGGTTTCTAGCTTCCCAATAGCTTTTGCTGTTTTGTTTGCCCTCTCTTTGGCTTTTATGTTGGCTTAAGCTTCTCAATTCAACCATGGTTGTGTCCTCCTGCCTTTCCAATGCTTTCACTTCTTTGGGATGTGTCAATCACTCAGCTCCCGAATTGCTCCCAGAAACTCCAGCCATTGCTGCTCCGTTGTTACTCCAACTTTTCCCTTCCAAACAAGTTTGTCCAGCTTCTCTGTCATAGAATCATGGAGATGTTCAATATGGAAACAGGCTGTTTGGCCCATCTAGTCAATGCCAAAAAAAAAAACATTTAAGCTGTCTATTGCAACTACCTGCACCGAGACCATCGCCCACCATACACCTCCCATCCAGGCTTCCATCAAAACCTCTTTGAAATGGTGAAACAGAGCTCATATTCACCACTTGTGCTGACATGTCATTCCACACTCTCACGACCATTTCAGTAAAGAGCTTTTCCAAATGTTCCCATTAAATGTTCACCTTCCCCACTTACCCATGACCTCTGGTTGTCATCCCACCCAACCTCAGTGGAAAAAGCTGCTTGCATTTACCCTATCTATACCCTCATAATCTTGTATACTTCTAACAATTTCCCAAAGCAATGTATAATTTCCTTGTTTATGTTTAGAGCCTTTTTTAGGTGTATAGGATGATGAGGGGCATTGATCATGTGGATATCCAGAGGTTTATTCCCAGGGCTGAAATGGCTAACACGAGGGGACATAGTTTTATGGTGCTTGGAAATAGATACCGAGGGGATGTCAGGGGTAAGAATTTTACCCAGAGAGTGGTGGGTGCATGGAATGCACTGCAGGCTATTTGTGTGAGAGTATTTCAGTTACTGTGGGGCCAGGAGCCCGTGCTGCTCAGTGGGAAGAGGGACCAATACCAATGGCGAGAATCAAACTGAGCCAGGTCACAGATTGGAGATGACAGAGATGCCCCATTCTTATAGAGACAGGAAGAGCATCAGAGAGTTTGATGGTCATTCCAGATACCAGCACTGTGCCCAGTTAGATGATTTCTCTCTCCAACTTGGGTTGAACTTCACTGTAACAGTGTGTTGCCAGATCACACCTTGACAACTCAAGTGATCTCATATGAAAAGTTGCCCTACACACATTGATGGATTTTGTAAATCTTCTTACAGGCTAAAAACAAGGAATTTATCTACGGGAATCTCGAGCACAACATGCCAATTTTGCTGTCTCTGTCCAGATATTTAATAAGTGGAGCAAGGGATTCACTCGATCATCCTTCATGCTTAGACGGTGAGGAGGGATTCATTTGGTCATCTGACCGACTGGCACAGTGGTCATTTTACACAGGGGAGAGGCCGTTCATCTGCTCAGACTGTGGGAATGGATTCAGTGGGTCTTCTCAACTGAATGTACATCAGCAAGTTCACACTGGACAAGGCCATTCACCTGTTCTGTGGGTGAGAAGAGATTCAGTCATCTTCCCACCTGTGGACACACCAGTCAGTTCACACTGGGCAGAGACTGGTCATCTGCTGAAGTTGTGGGGCAGGATTCACTCGGTCTTCTGACCTGATGGCTCACCAGCAAGTTCACACTGGGCAGAGGCCGTTCACCTGTTCGGAATGTGGGAAGGGATTCACCTACTCATCCCAACTGAAGATACATCAGCGAGTTCACACTGGGGAGAGGCCATTCACCTGCTCAGACTGTGGGAAGGGATTCACACAATTAGCTGGCCTACAAGCACACCAGTCTGTTCACACTGGGGAGAAGCCGTTCACCTGCTCAGACTGTGGGAAGGGATTCACTTCGTCATCTCAACTGAAGGTACATCAGCGAGTTCACACTGGGGAGAGGCCGTTCAACTGCTCAGACTGTGGGAAAGGATTCACACAGTTAGCTAACCTACAAGCACACCAGTCAGTTCACACTGGAGAGTGGCCGTTCACCTGCTTAGAATGTGGGAAGGGGTTCATTCGGTCATCTCAACTGAAGGTACACCAGTCAGTTCACTCTGGAGAGAGGCCATTCACCTGCTCAAACTGTGGGAAGGGATTCACTTTGTCATCTCAACTGAAGGTACATCAGCGAGTTCACACTGGAGAGAAGCCATTCACCTGCTCAGACTGTGGGAAGGGATTCACACAGTTATCTGGCCTGCAAGCACACCAGTCAGTTCACACTGGGGAGAGGCCGTTCAACTGCTCAGACTGTGGTAAGGGATTCACACAGTTATCTAGCCTGCAAGCACACCAGTCAGTTCACACTGGCGAGAGGCCATTCACCTGCTCAGACTGTGGGAAGGGATTCACACTGTCATCTTCCCTACTGACACACCAGTCAGTTCACACTGGAGAGTGGCCATTCACTTGCTCAGATTGTGGGAAGGGATTCACTCGGTCATCTCAACTGAAGGTACATCAGCGAGTTCACACTGGAGAGAGGCCATTCACCTGCTCAGACTGTGGGAAGGGATTCACTTCGTCATCTCAACTGAAGGTCCATCATCGAGTTCACACTGGGGAGAGGCCATTCACCTGCTCAGACTGTGGGAAGGGATTCACACAGGTAGCTACTCTACAAGCACACCATTTAGTTCACACTGGGGAGAGGCCGTTCAACTGCTCAGACTGTGGGAAGGGATTCACTCGGTCATCTCAATTGAAGGTACATCAGCGAGTTCACACTGGGGAGAGGCCGTTCACCTGCTCAGACTGTGGGAAGGGATTCACACAGTTAGCTGGCCTACAAGCACACCAGTCAGTTCACGCTGGGGAACGACCGTTCACCTGCTTAGACTGTGGGAAGGGATTCACTCAATCATCTCAATTGAAGGTACATGAGCGAATTCACACAGGGGAGAGGCCATTCACCTGCTCAGACTGTGGGAAGGGATTCACTCGGTCATCTCGCCTACTGACACACCAGTCAGTTCACACTGGGGAGAGGCCGTTCTCCTCCTGTTAATGTGGGAATGTATTCACTCAGTCATCTAAACTTATGTAACTCTCACTCCGGCTAGCAGCTTAATATAGGGGGTGATAGCCCCCTGGCTCGGCCAAATGTGGGTGGATGCTGTGCCGTGTCCCCTGTTACAAATCAATACCCCAAAATAACAAACAGTACACAATATGTGATTCATAATTCTTACTTTGACTATAGGGTTAGTAAACTCTCCCCATTCGTGGCTTCTCATCTCTCCCCAGAAAAAGCCCATGAAATTCTCTCATCCAGACTCACAGGAAAGAACATTTCTGTCATTGGATAGCCCAGCACTCCAAAACCCTGTTATCTCTAGTTGTAACCTCGACATTGCTGCTACAGAGAAACCACTACCTCAGCAGTGAAACGTTACAGAGAGGCCATTACATTAGCAGTGAAACGTTACAGTGTGTTACACTTATGACACACTACCGGGTTCACACTGGGGAGAAAGTTTCAATAAGCTGCATGCTGGATATTTGTCCATCACCGTTGCTGAATGCAATTTCGAGAGTGATTGTCGGTGCTGAACTCTGCAATTATTGCTGCTGCTCACCAGGCATGGGAGGAGTTTCTTCTGCTGCATATTCACCTTTAATGGGACTAGATCTGTGACAAATGAATCAGCTCTATTTTAATCACTGTCTCCGGTACTTAGTGAATTTATAACACACCTAGTATACAGTAGAGAGTCAACTCAGGCCGGCTGAACCCTGCCAGTGATTCTGTTACACAACAGATCTTTCAAATCTTACCCTGTTGTTCACCTCTCACTCTCCCTGGGATGAGGTCCAAATAGTCACCACTGTGTGGGCAAAGAGGTTTCCCTTGAATTTTCTGCAGACTGAAGAAGTGGAGCTGACTGCACATCTGTCTGAGATGTTTTTTGCCCCTCTAATCTCTGGGCTGAGGAAGAATGACATTGGGAGTTAACCTCCTTAATCACGACTCATGTCCACATTATGTGTCACTTTCCCCACTTCTAAAGTGTTGTTAGCGAACACCACTGTCCTCTAAAGACTGAAAGCAGAGTGGGAAACCATCAATTGGATTTTCAACGAAGCTGGGTCAGAAACCAGAGGCGAGTCTGCACAGAGCAGAGTTTGGGGCTCTAAACGATGGTCGAGGTAAGAACGTATGATGAGGAGAAGGGATTCAGCAGCGGGGCATGGCAACGAATGACATTTGGAAGCAGATTAACAGAGAAAGTAATTAGGTTATCTGACTGATGACACAAACACTACCTGTGGTGAGGTGCTCCACTGGTTGAGGAACACGTGTGTTGGGAAAGGTTTTATCTATTGGGGGAATTGTTCCTGCTTGTTTATCCTGTAATATAACCAGATGGATTGACCTATCTGAAATAATGTATTGATGATCATATAATTTGTAAGATTTTGACTCTAAAACTGGATCAGGCTTGAATTTATGGTGCCTTCATGAGGTGATGGAGGGCATTCATGAGTTTGTGTTTTAAAGCAAGATTTTGGTGAATGATATTTGCCACTTGATTGTACCTTTGTAAGTAATCAGATTGAGTTAAACTGCTGCAGGATCCTGGAAAGTGTTGGATTGTGTCTGGTTTCACTTGGCCTTTTCTGCACTTACTGCCTTGTTTGTTTATATTTCAAGTATTCTGCATTTTTTTTTCTTTTGTTAACTACTTTGTCCTGTATTTGGACGCTAATTGGCAGACAAAATAATTTGGTTATCTGGCTGACGAACAATGCCTGTGGTGGAGGCACATGTGTGTGTTGAGAATGGTTATACCTATTGAGGGAGTTATTCCTGCTTGTTTATCCTGTAATATTATATCCAAATGGTTATTTGAGATGATCCTATCTGAAATAATGTATTGAATATCATATAAATTGGTGGATTATGTCCTTAACTGAATCAGGCTTGAATTTAGGGTGCCTTAATGAAGTTACCGTGGTCATTCATCCATTTGTATTTTAAAGCAAGATTTTGGTGAATGATATTTGCCACTTGATTGTACCTGCGTAAGTAATCAGATTGAGTTAAACTGCTGCAGGATCCTGGAATGTGTTGGATTGTGTCTGGTTTCTCTTGGCCTTTTCTGCACTTACTGCCTTGTTTGTTTGTATTTCATGAAGTTTCGATTTGTTTTACTTTTGTTACCCACCTCGTCCTGTATTTCTGCAAGGAACTCCTCTGTTTTTGGGAAGAGGTCTCCAACGCTCAGTTAGGTGCTCGATGCTTCCTTGTCACCATCTTATCTGCTCAGATCATTGGGATATCTCCCATGGAGGGTCATACTCATTTCACTGGTTAATGTTTTCTTCCAGAGTGATGATTTATTTTTCTGAGCCAGCTTCTCATTTAAGTTTTCTGGTCTGTATTTCTTATCATAATTGCATATACACACATGGAGTCTGTTCAGTTCCTCCGCCATATCCTTATCTCCATTTACAATTTCTCCAGCATCATTTTCTTTTGGTCCTATATCTACTCTCACCTGTCTTTTACTCTTTATATACTTGAAAAAGCTTTTAGTATCCTTTTTGATATTATTTGCTATCTTTCATTCATAGTTCTTCTTTTCTCTATTAATGACCTTCATACTTTCCTTTCGTAAGTTTTTTAAAAAACTTCCCAATCCTCTGTCTTCACACTAAGTTTTGCTTCCTTGTATGCCCTCTGCTTTTACTTTGGCTTTGACTTCTCTTGTCAGCCACGGTTACATCCTTTTTCCATTCGAAAACTTCTTTTTCTTTGGAATATATCTGTCTTGCACTTTCCTCACTTCTCGCATAAACTCCCGCCACTGCTGCTCTGTCGTCCTTCCTGCTAGTGTCCCTTTCCAGTCAACCTTGGCCAGTTCCTCTCTCATGCCACTGTAATTTCCTTTACTCCACTGAAATACCGACACATCTGATTTCGGCTTCTCTTTCTCAAATTTCACAGTGAACTCAATCATGTTGTCATCACTAAGGGTTCCTTCACTTCCATCTCTCTAATTACCTCTGGTTCATTACACAATACCCAATCCAGTACAGACGATCCCCTAGTGGGCTCAACAACAAGCTGTTCTAAAAAGCCGTCTCGTAGACATTCTAGAAATTCACTCTCTTGAGATCCATTGCCGACCTGATTTTCCCAATCCACTCTTCCAGTAGCGATCTGATTTTCCCAATGATTTTCCTTGATTTTGACCCCTTGTCAAAATTTCTGCTACTGTCAATAGATCAGCGAGTAAAAGACGACCTGATTTCCAAAAGACATAAAGTTAGAGATGACACATTTCTTTAATATTTAAGGAAGATTACATTTTTATTTCAATCTATTACAGTTTGAAAATAACAACAAAAGGAAAAGGGCCAGAAGCAAATGTTTGGGTGCCCTACATGTTCAGTAGCACCCCCTTTGGCAAGTATCACAGCTTGTAGACACTTTTTGTAGCCAGCCAAGAGTCTTTCAATTCTTGTTTGGGCAAATTTCTGGGTTCAGATATTAGTAGCAATGTACTTACTGTGGAAATTACAAATCACAATATTATTAGAATCACAGAGCCAAGCAGCAATGAAACAGGCCTATCAGCCCTTCTAGTCAATGCCGATCAGTTTTTGTTGTTACTGCCCATTTCCAGCTACCTGCACCAGAGCCCCCATACACCTCCCATCCACGTCCTCACCCAAATTCCTCTTGAGTGTCTCAATCAAAGCCACATCCTCCACTTCCACTGGCAGCTCATTCCACCCTCTCACCAACCTCCCAGTGAAGAATTCCCCTTCAGATTCCCTGAAAATAATTCACTTTCACCATGAACTTTTGTCCAATGTTAGGGTGAGAGGGAGGACAGGGCAGAGAGGGAAGACAGTAAAGGGAGGGGTGGTCGAGTGTGGAGAGGGAAACAGAGCAGAGAGATTATACATAATATTTTTGAGAAAAACTAATTGTTTGAACTTGCTGCAAACCTACTCTCCATATCCTGTATATTCTTGACCAGATTATTGATCGAGATGTCAAGTAGCAATGGTTGATGTTCAAAGTAAATTTTATTATCAGAGTACATAAATTTTATATAGTCACATACCACATAAAACCCTGAGATAGTTTTTCCTACAGGAACACTTAGCAAATCTTTAGAATAATAACAGGATCAATGAAAGATCAAGTAGAGCACAGAATTCAACCAACTGTGCAAATGCAAATATAATTAAATATCAATGAATAATGAGAGCAATGGGGTGTAACCCTGGGGAACCTCACTAGGCCCGGGCCTCAAGTCCAATAAACAGCCTTCCACCATCACTCTCTGCTTCCTACCATCAAGACAACTGTGCATCCAGTGAGCCAGCTCTCTCTGGATCCCGTGTGATCTGACTTTCCACAGCAACTTACCATGTGAACCTTATCAAAGGCCTCACTGATGCCCATATCGGCCCCGATCCTGGGACAGAGGTGTCACCGATCAGAGGGCATGGATTTAAGCAGAGGATGAAGAGGTTTAGAGGGATCTGAGGAAGAGATTTCTCACTCAGAGCGTAGCTGAAAACTGGAACACACTGCCCGAGGTGGTGGTGGAGGCAGGTCCCTTCACAACATTTACGAAGAGGATGAGCATTGAAACTGCCGAGTTACAGTCGGCTGTGAACCAAGTTCTGATAAATGGGACCAGTGTAGACAGTGAGTGGATGGTCAGAACAGGTATGGCTGGCCAAAGGCTTGCTTCCGTGCTGTGTGATCCTCCACTCCGGACATGCTATCAAAACTCCACACCTCTCTCCAACCTGAAATAAACCAGACTGTACCCCTTTGTCACCACTGTGAGTATCAGTTTCTGTCAAGGTAACATAGAGATTGGTCACTTCTGCTAAACAACTGGCAATTGATGAAGTTCCTGTGTCTTCTTCCATTAATGTTGCTGCCTTACAGCAAAACTAACCCTCTCACTATGTCAGAATCAGTGATTAAATCAGACCCCAAACACTGTGATTTCATCCCTGCACGTTATAACTGGAACCATCTCACTGAGGGTCTGATGGAGACATGGGATCACATCTCCCCTGCTTCTGACATTTCAAATACTCTCAGAATGGTTTTTTGATTCAGTCTGAAGGTTATGGTACTTTCAGCTCGTCGTCAGACCTGACAAACCATGTCCTCCCACAGCTGGTTCCACCTGTTGGTGTGTCCTCTTTCCTCCACCTCCAGGGAAGCTGCATTTCCACACAAACTCCTCACTTGAGACGACTGTCTGTACCTGTGACACGGAAATCACATCTCTGTCACTCTCCTGATACCGTGTCTGACCTGCTCACCCCCGGGTCTCCTCCCTCAACAAGCCTCTTCCTCAGTCACCGTCTGTGAGATTATATAAAAATACAATCACTGTAAAACGATCTGTCAGACAGCTCCGGTACCCCTCCACCCCGGACGATGGTTTGCTGGTTAAAACTCTCTCTCCTCAGCCCCTTCCCAATTCCCTTTCCCTCTGCAAACTCCAGCTATGCCAGCTGATCCGAATCCACTGTGAGGACATTTATATCTCACAGGAGGATGTGGAAACCCGTGTTGTTCTCTGATACAGAGGTCACTGACACCCCACCGCCATCCCAATCTGCACCAACAGCCCATGACGGTGACAGCTCTTCCAGACACTGGGGCTTTGTAACAAACACAATGTTAACAGCAAGATTAAACAGTAATTCATTTGAAGAGAGAATTGCTGCTCCCTGAAAGGACACGCGAGCGTCCGATACAACGGAGCAGATCCTTCCCTGTTCACAACTTTATTTTACCCGGGTCACGGAACATTCGATCATCCCACTTTCTCACAACAGCAACTCCACCCCCCCCCCCCCCGAATACGGTAACACACCTTCCCTCCACTCACCACACACCCACAGTCCACCGTAACCTCTACCCACACACACAGACAGATCCTCTTCACCCCAAACCTCTCCCAGCCTGGGAACAACAACTAACTGATCCCACAGCCCGGGCTCGGGCGCAAAGCTAAAACCGGGGCTGCGGGACCGGAGAGCCCGGAGCCCCCAGCCGTCCGGCAGAGCTCGTTCCCGGCACTTTTCATAGAAACATAGAAAACCTACAGCACAATACAGGCCCTTCGGCCCACAAAGTTGTGCTTCCACGGCAGCCGGCCCCCGATTTCCACAAACCCGAGATCAGACCCTTCTTCACGGACGCCTGAACAGAAGAACCGCCGGCGACAGCTCCAGTCGGCACTGCGCCTGCGTTTAACAGGAGGTTCTGGGCTGCACCAGCCGTGGCCGGGGGTCCCTACAGAGGGACCAGTGGACGGAGGCGGGAGGGACAACGGAGAGGTAAATCACAAACACGACAAAGTCGGCAGATGCTGGAAATTCAGAGCACCACAAACAAAATGCTGGCGGGACTCAGCCGGCCGGGCAGCATCTATTAGAGAGAAAAATCACACTTCCACCCCACCCCCCGCATAAAACAATGCAATCAGAGGTTTATGATAATTTTCAACATCAATAGATTCCCCAGAGGAAGGAGAAATAGATATTTATGCCATCAAGTTTTTGGTGGGGGTTACGCAGACGGAATATAAGTTGCTGGACACTCAGGGTGGACTCATCTTGGCACAAGATGGGCTGACACGTCGGAACGAGAAAGGGAATCGGAATGAAAATGTTTGGACACCAGGAAGTCCCGCTTGGAGCGGATAGTCCAAAGGTTAATTTATTATCAAAGCAGGTGTCCGTAAACAATTCTTGAGCTTTTTTTCTTCTCCAGAAAACCACGAAACAAAGAAAGAGCATGAAAGTCGTTCACAGAGAAAAATCAAACTCCCACCTCAACCCCCGCATCAAAAAGACAGCATCCCGATCATCAAACCCCCAAAACCCACCCCTCCCGCACAAAGGGAACAATATCATCGACAGCCCCCCCCCCAAAAAAAAAACCCTACCCCGCACAACTGCGGAGGAGCCGGTGTCACCAGTGTGGAGGCGGCCGCATCGGGAGCAGCGGACACAACAGGCGACCCCGGAAGATTCACAGGTGAAGTGTCGCCTCACCTGGAAGGATGTTTGGACAACGGAGAGAGTTCGGCCGTCCACTGTGAAACCCCCGAACTCCGCATCAAATCCGTCCAAACGAATCTGGGTGAACTTTAATGACCAATAAATATAATTCCTCTCAGCGATCAGCTGTCTGAATGATTCCCTGACTCTGAGAGGAAGCGGTATCTATGGTCCACACTGTCAGGGTGTTGAGTTTACCAGGAGACAAAGACTGCAGGGACGGGAGGTTTTCTGTTGACTGTGTGTGGACCCCGCTGGCAATTCTGGTGTTGTGACCCGAATCGAGACAAATACCACGCTGCCCACTCCACTAACAACACGGCACAGCCGGACACATAACAGGGGACTTTACATCCCACAACACTGGATTCAGTGATGAAACCCGTGATTAATGTCGTTGTCCCACTGAAAGGTCCATTAAATGCCAGCGCTCGCACACAGGTGACGTCAGACACAGCTCCCCACGCGCCTGACGTCACACATGGGCTCCCCACACCGGGATCTGCCCTCACGTGCGCGGTGTCTTACGTCACCCACGCGCTGCTGTGCTCGAGCTTTATCGGTTTAACGGCTGGGCTAATAATCACGTGACCAGCCCCTCCCCCACCGCTGTCAACAGGGGATTCAGGAGCTGCGCTATTCCCATTGGTGCGAAGCGATATCAATCACTGGTTACAACCATTCGCGGAGGCGGACAGGCCGAGTGGGCGTTACCCCGCTGAGTCCGTCTCCCGCTCCAGCGCCGACCGCCTCCTCAGTGCGGAGAAAACCTCAAAGTAAATGTCCGCTTTCTGATTTATTTCCATTTCCCTCCGAGGGAAGTTGGGGCGTTTGTGAAGCGTCTCCCGCGGCCGGAGTCTGATGTATCGCTGAGAGGTAGGAGGAGACCGCTCGGCCCGTCGGTTTGATGCCGGTTCCCCGGGGAGGGATTTTATTGAAAGGATGAAGATGGTGAGAGACGGGTCGGACAGGATGTTTGTCCCGGTGGGGACAGGAGGGGCTCATCTGTGGAAATGTCTGAACCCACGTTGGTGTCGAGCAGAGGGATTCACCACATTGGGGGCAAACACCGGCAGACTGTTGCCCTGCAAGCGGGGCCGATGGTCCGGGCAGAGTGACAATTATTTGTGATTTGTTGTGATTGTACCTGGAATATGGTGTAAAATCCCGATCCCCACACTAACACGGGTTATACAGACCAAAGGACAAACTGCCGGAGGAACTCAGTGGGTCGGGCAGCATCTGTGGAGGGAAATGGACCGTCAACATTTCGGGCCGAGACCCTCCCTCTGGACTGAGAGTAGACGGGAAATAGTCAGAGAAAAGAGGTGAGGGGTGGGGATGGGGCAAGAGCTGGGGAGTGAGAGGTGGATCCAGGTGAGAGGGGAGGTGGGAAGGTGGAAATAGTGACGGGGTGGGAGGTGAGTGGTTGGGGCAACACGGGGCTGCAGAAGATGGAAATTAATTCCATAGAGGATGAACAAAGAGGTTAGAGAGTATTTGTTATAGAGAGTGCAATGAAGATACACCAGAATGATCCCTGGAGTGGTGGGGTCATCATATAAAGAAAGATCAAATGTGATAACTCTAAATGTCATTTAGGGAATCGAGGACTGAGAGGTGAACACATTGAAATGCACAACATCATTACCGGCTGAACCAGGGATCCCAGTCTCTGAAACAGGGATGGACTGTCTGGGACTGAAATGAGGGGAAATGTCTCCACTCCAAGGGTGGTGAATGGAAAGAAACATGTGGATAAGAGCAGCCACCATCTTGTTGATGGTTACAGGGGCCGAATGGCCACCTCCTGCTGTTTCTCACTTGATGTTTCAGTGTTCCTGTCCACTGAGTCCGGAGGAATGTGAATAGAAATTAGTGTTTATAAACACAGAACTGATTTAAATGAAACGTGAACATTTCCTGTTTGGGTCTGAATTATGTTTTGGACTGGGATGGGAATTGAGCTGGTGACTCTGTGACCTGGGGGTGGAGGGAAAGGGATCGGGGAAGATATGGTGTGGAAAAATAATCATGTATCTGGTGTAAATATGGAATAATGTGGGGAATGTGGTGGATGGGTCAGGCAGTGTGTGAAGGGTGAGAAACGGAGTCACCGGTTCAGGAGGGAGACCCTCCACCCGTCACCTGATCCCGTTTCCTGTTCATGTTTTTCCGCAGATCTGCAGCATCTGCGGGTCACTGCTCTACGTGTACGTGTAGCTTCACCTTTCCCCGTTCAGACAAGGCAGTGAGATCCGGATCTGTCACATCCTCTCGTTGTGGGTGGACAATGTCTTTTTCTCTGCAATATTTTCTGCATGTTTCATTCCGCTGTTTTGAGGCGCTGAAGTGCAGCCGATGTTTCTGGGTGTATGACTCATTTATGTGAGAATTTAGCCTTTTCTATTTATCTGAGCTTCTCATAAATGTGTAAAGTTCAGTTCAGCTTCACCTCAGAATTTCCAAAGCAACAACCCAGTCAGTCAAATAGTTCCACACAATTAAGATAGTTATTATATCTTTAATTTTTTTTCTATTTTTGTACTATATATGTATATTCTTATTTTAAATCACAATTGTTAAAAACTATTGTCATGAATTAGGTTCTACTACTACTGCAGGGACAACAAATTTCATGACACATGTTGGTGCTATTAAACCTGATTCTGATATTGTTATGGGAGACCCACCACTGGTCAACTGATCCCAGTTACCGCAGATCGTAATGTGAGATTGAAGCATTTTCCATATATTTGCTTTCCACAGAAATGACAACAGTTCAGTTTCCTTCTGAGCTGCCAGAGCAGAAGCTTAGTCTGTCTAATATTTCCACACAGTTAAAGTGGGAAATTTGTTTATTATGATCATGTACTGAGCTACAGTGGAAATCTTGCCTGATGTACCATCCACACAGACAGATACATTACAACAGTACATTGAGCTGATATACAACAAAACAATAACTGTAACAAAGCATTAAGGCTGCAGAGAAAGTGCAGTGCAGATAGACATATGGTGCAGGGTCACGTCGAGTTACATTGTGAGGTTGAGTCCATTTTATCATTCATTTGGCTTATAACTGCAGACAGGAAGCCATCCTTTAGCCTGGTGTTACGCACTTTAAGGCTTTTGTATCTCTTCCCCGATGGGGGAGCGGGTTTGCAGCAAGAATGTCCAGGTAATGGGTAATGGGAATGTCCAGGTAATGGGTAATTTTTCTCACTTGTACTGGAGCTCAAGCTCACTAGGTTTACTTTCAGGAAACACCCCCAACTCCTCCACTTTAAATACACCCTCAGATACATAATGTTCAGCTATTATCCTCTGCATCTGTGCCCTCCTCATTGTCAATTTCACCTTAGCAAGTATTAACGTTTTAGCAATACTCAATCCTTCTTGTGTCCTCTAATGCCTGAGAGGTTCACACTTCCAGATATCTATCAACATCCATTGCTGCTGATTTTCCACACACAAATAAATCAAAAGGGATTTCCCCAATGCAATCGATAATAAATCAATCGTTAAATTTGTTCATATCCCAGATGCAGGCCCCATTTTGTTACAAACCGTAACGCTTTAGAAACGAACCAGCAGCAACAGACTACTCCCAGTGGCCACACATTTTAATTCCACGTCCCATTCCCATTCTGATATGTCTATCCATGGCCTCCTCTACTGTCAAAATTAATCCAAACTCAGGTTGGAGGAACAACACCTTATATACCGGCTGGGTAGCCTCCAACCTGATGGGATGAACATTGACTTCTCTAACTTCCGTTAATGCCCCTCTTCCCCTTCTTACCTCATCACTGACATATTTAATTGTTTGCCTGTTTTCCATGTCTCTCTGGTGCTTCCCCCCCACCTTTCTTTCTCCCGAGGCCTCCTGTCCAATGATCCTTTCCCATCTCCAGCTCTGTATCACTTTCGCCAATCACCTTCCCAGCTCTTAGCTTCATCCCACCCCCTCCGGTCTTCTCCTATCATTTCGCATTTCACCCTCCCCCCACTACTTTCAAATCTCTTAGTATTTTCCCTTTCAGTTAGTCCTGACGAAGGGTCTCAGCCTGAAACGTCGGCAGTTCTTCTCCTTATAGATGCTGCCTGGCCTGCTGTGTTCCACCAGCATTTTGTGTGTGTTGTTTGAATTTCCAGCCTCTGCAGATTTCCTCGTGAGTGTTATGTGTATAAATATAACTCCCAAACTATTGAGCTCGGGGGAAACAAGGCTTGGAGTCTTGAGATGGTAAAGTATGAAAGTTCAGTTCAACCACAGAATAGGTGATGAGAGAGAGATCATTGTAATCCAGGGTAAATGTTGAGAGAAGGCAATTATGTCGTATTCCACAGGTTCCATGGTGGTAAAACGAGACCAACAGTCACTGTAGATTTTATCTGTCATCCTTCCAAATCCACATACTAACTATCACCCGAAGTGACTTGTCATAATTGGTATCGTCTTAATGAACTACCACACCACAGCCAGGCAAGGGTTAACACATAAGTGGTCTCCACAGGATGCGCCAAATCAGATCCACTCCTATGGATCAAATGAGGTGACAACCACACATTCGATGTACGGTGAATCGATAATTAGCCCACCCTTGTGGGCAAAGGAAAGTTCCAAACAGTGACCCTTGGCCACTAGTTCCCTGGTTTCGATTCTCCCATTTTTCCTCCTTCGTCTCCGTCTGACTCTGAGTGTCTGTGTCCTCGGTTAAAACTAAACAAGCTGCACGCGATGTAAACAAGCTGCAAGTCAGACTGATTTGCCTTCTTAATCTCTCTCTCTCTCTCTCTCTCTCTCTTAAAATGACAGTCCACAGCAAACAAAACCCAGGGATTCAAAACAATGGCCACTCCCCATTGTGAGCTGACAGGTGTGCCAGCAGATGGGATGTCTGAGTGAATCCTTTCCCACATTCTCAGCAGGTGAACGGCCTCTCCGCAGTGTGAACTCGCTGATGTACCAGTAGGGTAGATGACTCAGTGAATCCCTTCCCACAGACTGAGCAGGTGAACGGCCTCTCCCCAGTGTGAACTCGCTGATGTACCAGTAGGGTAGATGACTCAGTGAATCCCTTCCCACAGACTGAGCAGGTGAACGGCCTCTCCCCAGTGTGAACTCGCTGATGTACCAGTAGGGTAGATGACTGAGTGAATCCTTTCCCACATACTGAGCAGGTGAACGGCCTCTCCCCAGTGTGAACTCGCTGATGATTCCATAGGGTGGATAAATGAGTGAAGCTCTTCCCACAGACTGAGCAGGTGAACGGCTTCTCCCCAGTGTGAACTCGCTGATGTACCAGTAGGGTAGATGACTGAGTGAATCCTTTCCCACAGACTGAGCAGGTGAATGGCTTCTCCCCAGTGTGAACTCGCTGATGTACCAGTAGGGTAGATGACTGAGTGAATCCTTTCCCACAGACTGAGCAGGTGAATGGCTTCTCCCCAGTGTGAACTCGCTGATGTACCAGTAGGGTAGATGACTGAGTGAATCCTTTCCCACAGACTGAGCAGGTGAACGGCCTCTCCCCAGTGTGAACTCGCTGATGATTCCATAGGGTGGATAAATGAGTGAAGCTCTTCCCACAGACTGAGCAGGTGAACGGCTTTTCCCCAGTGTGAACTCGCTGATGTACCTGTAGGGTAGATGACCGAGTGAATCCTTTCCCACATTCTGAGCAGGTGAATGGCTTCTCCCCAGTGTGAACTCGCTGATGTACCAGTAGGGTAGATGACAGAGTGAATCCTTTCCTACAGACTGAGCAGGTGAATGGCTTCTCCCCAGTGTGAACTCGCTGGTGTCTCTGTAGGTGGGATGACTGAGTGAATCTCTTCCCACAGACTGAGCAGGTGAATGGCTTCTCCCCAGTGTGAACCCGCTGGTGTCTCCGTAGGTTAGATGACAGAGTGAATCCCTTCCCACAGACTGAGCAGATGAATGGCTTCTCCAGAGTGTGAACTCGCTGGTGAGCCATTAGGTCAGATGACTGCGTGAATCCTTTCCCAGAAATTCAACAGATGACCAGCCTCAGCCTGGTGTGAACTGACTGGTGTGTCCACAGGTGGGAAAACTGAGTGAATCCTTTCTCACACACAGAACAGGTGAATGGCCTTGCCCAGTGTGAACTTGCTGATGTACCTTCAATTGTGATAACCGAGTGAATCCATTCCCACTGTCTGAGCAGGTGAACGGCCTTTCTCCTGTGTAAATTACAGGCATGCCAGTTGGTCAAATGACCGCGTGAATCCCTCCCCACAGTCTCAGCAGGAAGGGTGGTCAATTGGATCCTTTGCTCCACTTCTTAAATATCTAGACAGAGACAACAAAACTGCTGTGCCGTGTTTGAGCTTCCTGGAGATGAATTCCTTCTCAGTTTTAACCTGTAAAAAGATTTCAGATGAAGACAACATTTCAGATGAGATTACTTGAGTTGCCAACGTTTGATCTGGTATCACACTGTTACAGTGAGGTTCTACCCAAGTTGGACAGAGAAATCATCGTCTGACTGGGCAGAGTGCTGGTATCTGGAATGACCATCAATTCTCTGATGCTCTTCGTGTCTCTATAAGAATGGGGCATTTCAGCCGTCTCCAATCTGTGCCTTGGCTCAGTTTTAGTCTCTCCATTGGTATTATTCCCTGTTCCTGCTGAGCAGCATGGGTTCTTCGCCCCACAGTAACTGAAACACTCTCACACAAATAGTTTTTCTTGACGTGCAGCTGGGATTTTCTTTTATGTATTATTAACTTAAAGTGCCACAGTTTTATTGCCATATAAAACATTCCTGCTGAAATGACTGGTTGGTTCACACAGCTGTCAAAAGGGGTTAGAGTGAGTTTTTGTGTTACTTCAGGTTCTTGTCACAATCATAGAAAATTTCAACACAGAAACAGCCCTTTGGGCCATCTAGTTTGTGCTGGAACTATTTAAACAGCTCACTCCCACACCTCTACCATCCAGGTACCAACACAAACCTCTTAAATGTTGAAAATCGAGCTCACATGCACCGCTTGTGCTGGCTGCTCATTCCACACCCGGATGACCGTCTGTGTGAAGAAGTTTTCCCTCATGTTCCCCTTAACATTTCACCTTTCACCCTTAACCCATGGCCTCTGGTTGTCCCCCCCAATCTTCATGGAAAAAGCCAGCTTGCATTAACACTATCTGTGCCACTCTGTCACAATCAAATCTCCCCTGAATCTTCTGCATTCCAAGGAATAAAGTCCTGATTTGTTCAATCTTTCCTTATAACCCAAGTCCTCCAGACATGGCAACATCCTTGTGAATTTTCTCTGAAATCTCTGAACTTCTTTTACATCTTTCCTGTAGGTAGGTGACCAAAACTGCACATAATACTTCAAATTAGGCCTCACCAATGTCTTCTAGAAGTCAACGTAACATCCATCTATTGTTGTCAGTACTTTGGTTCATGAAGGGCAATGGGCTGAAATTATTCTTTCTATCCCTATCTACCTGTGATACCACTTTCAGTGAATTAAGGACTTGTATTCCAGTCCCTTCCTTTCACAACACTCCTCCGTGCCCGACCAGTCACTGTGAAAGACCTCCCTTGGTAGGTCATACCAAAGTGCAACAACTCACACTGGTCTGCATTAAATTCCATTTTCCATTTCTAAAACCATTTCCCACCTGGTCCAGATCACACTGCAAGCCATGATAGTCCTCTTGCAGTCCGCTAAACCCCCAGTCTTGTTGTAATCCACAAACTTTCTGATCCAGTTAACCACACTATCATCCAGATTACTGATATAGATGACAAACAACAACAGATCCAGCACTGATCCCTGTGGCAACCACTAGACACAGGTTCCAGTCAGAGAGGCAACCATCTGCTACCACACTCTGGCTTCTCCCAAAGACAGCGTCTCATTCAATTTACTGTCTAATCTTGAATGCTGAGTGACTGAACCTTCTTGACCAACCTCCTATATGAGACTTTGTCAAGTGCCTTGCTGACGTTCATGTAGACAACAACCACTGCCTTGCCTTCATCCACTTCCCTGATAACTTCCTCGAGAGACTCTGAAAGATTGGCTGGAGCCATGCTGTCTATCCTTTATCAGTCCACACCTATCCAAATACTTACAGTATATACTTGGTTCCTGCACACACATTCCAATAACTTTCCCAGTTCTGATGTTAAGCCCACCAACGTATAACTTCCTAGTTCATTTTTAAAGCCTTCTTGAACAGCAGAACAACATTGTCTGTCCTCCAATCCTCCAGTACCTCACCTGTCACTAAGGATGATTTAAATATCTGTGCTAAGGCCCCAATAATTTCTGCACTTGTCTTCCGCAGGGTCCTAGTGAACAACTTGTCAGGCCCTGGGGATTGATCCACACTAATTTGCCTCAAGGCAGCAAACCCCTCAACCTCTGTAATCTGTCCAGGGTCCATGAAGTTGATGCGGCTTTGCCTCACTTCTATAGACTCTGTGTCCATCTGTTGAGTAAATACGGATGCAAAAAAAATCTCCCCAAGTCTATGTTATCCCTTCATATGGATTACCATTCTGATCTTCCAGAGAATTATTTTTTTCCCTTGCAATCTTTTTGCTCTTAACAAGTCTGCAGAATCCCTGAGGATTCTCCATCACCCTTGTCTGCTGGGGCAACCTCATGCCTTTATTTCTTTCATAGGTGTTCACTTGAATTTCCTGTATTTCATAAGTACCCCCATTTGTTCCTATCTGCCTGTACCTGGTATGCACCTCCTTTTTATTGATCTCGGAGAGGAAAGCCAAAGGGGTGATAGATTGCCTGGTGGGAGGTGGGGGTAAGGGGGTTAAACTAAAGTTGCAGGGGGAATGGGAGCCTGAATGGTAGTGGAGAGGTTGTGAAGACAGATGTTGTTCAGTCCTCAACAAAGTCAGGAATGAAAACGTTGAGCATGGTGCAGTGAATATGCTGAACCCTGTATATTTCAATACAAGGAGCAGTGTTGGAAAGGCGAATGTGTTCAGGGCATGGATCAACACCTGGAATCAACACTAGGATCTGGCAACTGTGGACTGGGACAGGCTGCTTTATGGCAAAGGTGTGCTTGGTAAATGGGAGGCCTTCAAAGCGAAATTTTGAAAGTAGTAAGTGGGTATGTCAGAATAAAAGGTAAAGATAGAAACTGTAGGGAAACTTGGATTGCAAGAGATATTGAGACCCTGGTAAAGCACAAAATGGAATTGCATAACAGGGATAGGCAGTCAGTTTCTTATGGAGTATAAGAAATGCAAGAGAACACATAAGAAATAAATTAGGATGGCTAAAAGATGGCATGAGGTTGCTGTCACAGAAAAGGTGAAGGATAATCCTCAGGGATTCTAGTGATAGATTAAGAGCAAAAGGATTGCAAGGCACAAAGTTGGTCCTCTGGAAGACCGGAATGGCAATCCACGTGTGGAAACAAGCAGATGGGGGAGATCTTAAATAATTTTCAAACTCTATTTACTCAGGAGATGGACAAAGGGTCTATGGGAGTGTGGAAAAGCGGCGTTAACCATTTCAACCCTGGGGGAAAAAAACACTCCTCTGGTCACTCACACGCTCAATACCCCTCATCATTTTATACACCAAAAAATGTCTCTAAATATAAACAAGGAAATTATACATTGCACAATCTACTTTCCACGATTCAGTACATTTACACGGACAGGTGTGTAAAAAGGGCCCAACGAATATCAGGGACAAACTGGCCTAATTCACCACAACCACAAACTGTTCCTGCTGCTACCATCCAGGAAACAGGATCACAGCAAAAGGAGCAACAGGCTCCGGGACATCATCTTCTACCAGGCCATCAGACTGATTAATTCATGCTGATACAATTGCATTTCGATGTTATAGTGACTGTCCTATGTACAGACGATCTATTATAAATTACTATAAATTACACATTGCACATTTAGATGGAGATGTAAGGTAAATATTTCTACTCATGTTTATGTAGTAGGTATTTAATAAAGTCAATTCAATTCACCCTCTCCACTATCTATTCTGTCATTCTGGCTCC